>NW_010267551.1:15081-32792 GCF_000690775.1 Eurypyga helias
TGTGAAAAGCAGGACTGAGGAATTCCTGGTCTCTTGCTTTCATCCAGCCTGTCTACTTTTATATAGCGTAGTAGTTCCAGATAGCAGGACTGTGAAACCAGGCTTCAGCTGTCGGAGAGAATAGCCAGGCACACAGCCTATTAAATCACAGAGAGGAAGCTGGCTCCATCCCTCAGGTCCTGTCTTGGAAAAAGCGTAAAATGAAATATATTGCAGGGAATCACAGAAGCTGTCAGGGGTCATGTTGGTCTTGGTAGCACCAACTCCTGCCTCCCAGCTTTTGGCAGCTGAAAATCATCCACAAAACATGGGTTGCCTTAGCAATATTGTGGTGATCACCCTGAAAGCCTTTGGTTTACCACAGCAGCCTTTTCTGAGCCAGCTTGTGTTGTTTTGCTCCTTGGAAGCATTTCTGAGCTGCCTTATCCCTTTTACCCCAGAGAGCCTTACTGACAGAGGTGATCAGCTCTGGTGCAGGTGTCTTCTGCAGCCGAGCAGGGGATTTTGGTGCACAGGAGGGTTTCCTGAGCTGCGGAAACCCCAGGGGAGCCCGGGCACCTGCCAGGAGCCAGCAGTTGTCCCCAGAGCGGCTGAGGAGGCGAGGGCAGGGGCAGGAGTAATGGCTGCCATCTCCTGCTCCCACAAAAGGCATCTCTGGGGAGCACCTGCAACCAGGAGCACTGCCAACAGGGTGAGAAAACAGTGCGTGGTGCCTCAGCCAGGACGGGCAAGTGGGAAGGCATGCAGGGAGGGCACGTCCTCGAAGGAGGGGCATTCCAGCAGGAGACTGAAGTACACACAACCAAGCAACTGGGCACCGTTCCGTGACCATCTGCACAGGCCAAGGGTACTCATCCTACCTGACCCTCCCAGCAGAATGGTGGGCACTCGTCTGAGAGCAAAGGCTGCAGCTCCATCTGGGGGGTCAATAATGCAGAAAAATGGACAACTGCAATGGCCAGGACCAGCAGGAGGAAGAGATTTCCCCCGAAGCCTGAGGTGCCCTTGCAGAACCACTTCACTGCTCTTCAGGCTGAAGAGAAAGACCTCTCACACAAGAAGAGACGCTGGAGCTGAGTAAGGCAGCCTGATCTGCTCCTTGTATAACAACCAGACAACAAAGAAAAGGCGATGGGGGATAGCAGTAGGTGACTACTACTGGCACACCCATCTGCCAACCTGACACACTCTCTAGAGAGGTGTGCTGCTTACCAGGGGCTCACATCAGAGATGTCACCAGGAGACTACCAAGCTTTGTACAGTCCACTGACTATTTTCCGCCACTCTTGATTCATGAGGGCACCAGTGATACATCCAGGAGCAGTCTGAGGAGTATCAAGAAGGACTATAAAGCCCTGGGATCGACAATAAGGGACTTAGGAGCACAGCTAGTCTTTTCTTCAGTCCTTCTGGTCAAAGAGAAGGGGTTTGAAAGGTCCAGTTGAATTGAGCAAATCAACAAATTGTTACAGGCCTGGTGCCACAGCCAGTGATGAGCTGGAGTGCATGGAGTTCTGCTTGGGGATGGATGAGGAGCTGGCCAAGAGCTTATGGTTCCTGATTAAAGGGACAGCAGGCACAGGTGACTTTATCATGGGGATCTGCTACAGACCGCCCAACCATGAAAACTGCGCAGATGAAGCCCTCTATAGAGAAGTAGGAGTAGCTTCATGTTCACAGGCCCTGGTCCTCATGGGGGATCTTAACCACCCCAGTATCTGTTGGAAGGACAACACAGTAGGGCACAATCGATACAGGAGATTCCCGGAATGTGTTGATGATAACTTCCTTCTCCAAGTGACAGAGGAGCCAACATGGAAAGCTACTATGCTGGACCTTGTTCTCACTAACAGGGAGGAGCTGATGGGAAATGCAAAGCTCAAGGGCAGCCTTGGCTGCAGTGACCATGAAATGGTGGAGTTCAAGATACTTTGGGCAGTGAGGAAGGCGCACAGCGAGGAAGGTGCACAGCAAGCTTGCTACCCAAGACTTCAGGAAATGAGGCATAGGCCTCTTCAGGGATCTGCTTGGTAGAGTGCCATGGGATGAAGCTCTGCAGGGAAAAGGGGCCCAAGAAAGCTGGTTAATATTCAAGGATCACCTCATCCAAGCCCAGGAGCGGTACATCCCAACAAAGATGAAGTCAGGCGAAAAAGCCAGGAGGCCTGCCTGGATGAACAAGGAGCTCCTGAACAAACTCAAACACAAGAATGAAGCCTACAGAGGGTAGAAGCAGGGACAAGTAGCCTGGGAGGAATACAGTGAAATTCTCTGAGCAGCCAGGGATCAAGTTAGGAGAGCTAAAGCCCTGACAGAATTAAACCTGGCTAGGGATATCAAGAGCAACAAGGATAGTCTCTATAGGGACACTGGTGATTAAAGGAAGACTAGGCAAAATGTGTCTCCTCTCCAAAAAGAAACAGGAGAGCTGTTTAACAGGGATATGGAGAAGACTGAAGTACTCATGACTTTCCTGCCTGTCTTCACCAGCAAGGGGTCAAAACACATCAACCACGTCACAGAAAGCAAAGGCAGGGACTTGGAAAATGAAGAACCACCCAGTGTAGGAGAAGATCAGGTCTGAGAGAATCTAAGGAACCTGAGGTGCACAAGTTCACAGGACCTGACAAGATATATCCATGGGTCTGGAAGGAAGTGGCAGATGAATTTGCTAAGCCACTGTCCATAACATTTGAGAAGTTCCCACTGACTGGAAAAGGGGGAACACAAACCCAATTTTTTAAAAGGGGAAGAAGGAAGACCTGGGGCACTACAAGCCAGTCAATCTCACCTCTGTGCATGGCAAGATCATGGAGCAAATCCCCAAATGTGCTAAGGTACGTGGAAAATAAGGTGATTGGTGGCAGTCAACATGGCTTCACTAAGGGCAAATTGTGTCTCACAAATTTGGTGGCCTTCTACGACAGGGTTACAGCATTGGTGGATAAGGGATTTCACCACCTGGACTTGTGCAAAGCATTTGGCACTGTCCTGCATGACACCTTTGTCTCTAATTGGAGAGGCATGGATTTGATGGATGGACCACTCAGTGGGTAAGGAATTGGCTGGATGGTCGCACTCAGAGAGTTGTAGTAAACGGCTCCATGTCCGAGGGGAGAACAGTGACAAGCGGCGTTCCGCAGGGGTCAGTATTGGGACCAGTGCAGTTTAACGTCTTTGTCGGTGACATGGATGACGGCATTGAGTGCACCCTCAGCAAGTTTGCCGACGACACCAAGCTGTGTGGCGCGGTCGACACGCTGGAGGGAAGGGATGCCATCCAGAGGGACCTGGACAGGCTGGAGAGGTGGGCCACTGCCAACCCCATGGAGTTCAACAAGGCCAAGTGCAAGGTCCTGCACCTGGGTTGGGGCAATCCCAAAATGGGGTTTTGAGCAACTTGGTCTAGTGGAAGATGTCCCTGCCCATGGCAGGGGAGTTGGAACTAGATGTTCTTTAAGGTCCCTTCTAACTCAAGCCATTCGGTGATCTGCAAGTTCCTCTTGCCTGCCCCTCTTCAAGCAATACCTGCAAAAAGGTGCTGGAAAATGCTGTGAAGTGTTAAAGCAGGTTTACTTTTCAGTCATTCTAGAATTTGAATGACTAATTCAGTTAAGTAACTCTGTCTCTCCTTATCAAAATTAACAAATGACTGCAAGCAAAAAGAGCTAGCCAGTGATAACACATTGTGTTCAGGAATGGCTTCGTATGACTGTGTGCTTCAAACAGCCTACAAAATTCCTAAAAGCCCTTTCTTCCTCAATTTTTTTTTCACTGATGAATGCGTCAAGCTCCTGAATGAGCCATTTACCTTTTATTGCTTTTCAGGATCTGTGAGAGGAATTCCAAATCTTCTATATAAAAAAGGTGGATATATTAAAATATATATTAGCTAATTATTGTGAATAATGGCCCTTATTCTGAGAGCCCAAGACTTCTGGATACCCCAGAAAAACCTTTAGCTCTTGCCTCCTACAGCTCTTATTGAATCCATCCTTTCTCCTCCTCTCAGGTAAAATGCAAGAACCACCTTTTGTGTGCATTCATCTTTTACCTGCTGTGACAGCTTTTGGAAATACCTCCAGCTGCCTTCACAGTGGACACCTGAGGAAGTCCAAGAAGCCTATCTTGGGCCTCGGAAGAAAGTAAATGGAAAATGCAGGTCAGGAAGAGAGTTAGAATGATTTTGCACCCCTGCAAAGACCTAACTGTGGTGTCAGAGAGCCTATCAAAATACCTGAAGTAATCATATAAGAGCATACTTAAAAGAGAACAAAGTGAGGAAGAATTCCAGGAAAAAGTGTAGGATAAAGACCAGTAGTGAGAGAGGAATATACAAGTCAGAAAATGGCTTACACCTCTCCTAGAAATATACAGCAAATGTCCCTAGATTTCCCTTGTTTGTGAAGAAAAAACACTTTGTCTGACTGGATGGGTGTAGATATTTAATGATCTTCCTTCTATTTTCTGCATATGCATGGAAAATGGAACAGACATTTAGAAAAAATAAATTGTAGGTGCAATTAGTATTTTCAATGTATTTCAAATGCATTTTCAGGAAAAACATTTCTTGAAGTCTATCCTTAAAATGACTGAGGTCTCTAATGATAAACCATATTTGACAGAACATGGGTTTTGCAATCTTTCAATTTTCAGCTTAAAACTAGATATGCTCACACAATATTTACTTTATTTCATGGTAAAAGCCACAACCAGATCTACAACAATTATTACTAGTGGGTCATGGTTGTTTTTAAAACTTTGCTTTATGGTAGGGTCAAATGTCCATCTTTCATCTGCTTTATGGTAGGGCACTGTGCCCATCTTTCAAATGTTCAACAAATAAGATCTTTTAACATTAGAGAACAACTCTGTTTGCTAAACTGATCATCTAAACTGATGAGTCACAGTGGTCACTGGTTTACCCTGGTAGGAGGCATTTAGCATGAAAATCCTTTGACCCCAGAGGGATGTAAGGGCCAAGTCAGCAGTTGCACTGAAAACTGAAATGAGCTATTAGCGACTGCAGCCATGAAAACCCTCAATAAGGCCTTTTGACATTAGACGATGAAGCGCCGGATTACCAGAGACAGGATGTGTACAGGTTTTTCTGTATGTGAAAGGTTGAACGGGGAGCAGAGGGAGGGCTCAAATATATTCATTCCTACACAAGCCAATTTTGGTGAGGATTTCAGTGAACGCTTAAATGCTGGGGTGGTATGATTGACAGCTGATGGGATTTTTTTTTTGTTTAAGAAATATGATTACATAAAATATAATACGTAGCTTCCTTTTGGCAATTTAAGCAGATATGGAATGCTGGTGCCTTTTAAATGAGCCACTTTTCCCCTCTCAAAAATAGCAATAACCACAACATGATTTCATCCGAGACATAATCATGGGTCTGGAGCAGCTGTAGCAGGCAAAGACTGATGGAGCAGGATGCCTTATTTCTTTGTCCTGTGTTTTCATTGTCCTGTGGATAATATTCAGTTATGCTCAGTGGCTCAGATCCAACCCTCATACTTAATGCATATGCCCATATCCCTCTTTTTAATACCCATACCCCTCTTTTTTCCATATCCTTCAGCGATATGCCTTATTGTTTTCTTCTTTTTCCTTTTAAAACCCCAAGCGCCCCCAGTCTTTCATTTCTGCCTCCTTCCAACCTCAGCCATAACACTACTGAGGTGCAGGTAATATGTCACAGGTTAAAGCTCACCTGAAGATTTTGTGCATGCATGTGTACTCCCAACTATATCTTCTACTGAGTTATTTATACCACAAGGTCTTTAATGAAGTACTGCAATTAAAAACAGCAAAGAAACTGTTTTCCCTTCCCATGGCAATTTTCAACCACAAATTAAAAAAAAAACCCACAAAAACCAAACCCAAAAAACCACCAAAACTTAGAATTAACATAAAATTAATACAATTCTTAACTGGGAGCCTAAAATTAAAGAAACGTCTATGTTTTCAAAATAATTCCATACAGTTTTGACCTTTTTCAAAAGTTAAAAGAGATCTGAAGCAAGGTATGTTCAAGCTGGAAAAGTGAAACTTCTAAAAATGTCAAAACGGGGTGCTTCAACAATAGAAAATTTCTTTATTTTCCCTCACATTTTCACTTGAAGAAGGAATTTGTCTGGAACTGACCCATGAACAGTTTCAGCTCCAGGAAGGTTTTGCTTTACAAAGAAAAGGCTTCTGCCAGCTACCTCACCACAGAGAGCTTTCTCACTAATGCATTTGTTTAGCACTCTGCACAGTGGGTGCAACACTCCTCAGGTCCTCTCTGGTTGCTCTAGAAACTGTGTAATATATAGCACATATTTCTGTGATTGCTTAGGATACACAGAGACACCGACATGTTAAGTTTTAAAACCAATTACACCAGCGCTGAGGTGGACCTTTCTGTTCGTTGGTTGTGACATTCGACTACAGCCTGTGCAGCTGCTGGGTTATTTGGACTTTACCTACGACACAAACAGAAATGAAGGTGAGGGAGAATCAATTCTCTCTGTGTGGCTAGTGAAATTGGAAAGCAAAATGATGAGCTGTGTATTGCGGGGTGGGCAGAATCAATATTTAGGATGTTTCAAAAAGGTGTGCAGATGCTTGGGCAGTTCTTAATCCTGAAGTTCACTGGATTGATCTCACCAAAAGAGATTAATTTTTCATTTCATTTTTCATCCCAAGCACAGGCTTTTCACTGAAGCACCTTGGAACCTGGGCACCCTTGCCCTCCACTATTAATGGAGAGGAGTGGGCAGCTCTGGACTGATCACTGTCCAGCCCACCTCTCCAACGACTAAGTGATGGGTGGCTGGGCTCTTCACCCTCCGTTTCTCAGGTGAGGGCTCAAAGCGAAATGATACTAAGCCAGATTGTCGTGATTAGTTAAAGAGGAGTTGAGAAACTGAACATCAATATCTGCTCTCTCAGCAAAGATGCTGTTTGTTCAGGTCACCTTGCTATCTGCATTTATGTTTGTAGCTACTACCATGGGAAGGGGGAAGACCGAAATTTCTTCCACATTTAGTGTTGGTAGTCCTACTGGGGCTACACAAGTAAAATAGTTTCCAGGCCTTGTTCACTAGAAGAATTTCTCTTGTGACAGGACAAGGGGTAATGAGTTTAAATTGAAAGTGGGGTGGTTTAGATATCAGGAAGAAATTCTTCATGGAGAGGGTGGTGAGGCACTGGAACAGGTTGCCCAGAGAAGCTGTGGATGCCCCATCCCTGGAAGTGTTCAAGGCCAGGCTGGATGAGGCTTTGAGCAACCTGGTCTAGTGGAAGGTGTCCCTGCCCATGGCAGGGGGGTTGGAACTAGATGGTGTTTAAGGTCCCTTCCAACCCAAACCATTCTGTGATTCTGTGATTCTCACTGTGTCTGTACATGGGCAAATACCCATGCAGAGCCAAAGTCACTGACATTGTGCATGTGGGTTCTTTCTGCTCCTGTCTCTGCAATACACTAAAGATACTTTGGACAGAGGTCAGCCCAGCCTTTTCCTGCCCTGGCAACAATGCACAGCCAGGAATCCATCCAGCTTGTTCTTTGGAGGAACTCACACGGCTGACAAATTCAACAACAACAAAAAAATTGTTTAATAATAACAGCTTAGACACCTCATCAAATTTTGATGGTTTAATGTGATTAAGCATATCTGTTCTGCTGGTGTAACTATTCAACTGCCCATGAGGTAAGTCAAATTAGTTTAGCCATAGCCTGCAGCAAAAAGCACCTGGAATTAGCTTGTATTTGCTAATAGTATAGCGGTGTACAGAACTTCAGTTACCCAGTCTCAGCAGATGCATGATCACTTGCTAAGCTACAGCAAACCATGGTGCGGCAGGGCCCTCATACTGACCTGGTAATCACAGACACAAAATATACAGGGAACTAACACATCATCGAATTTACAGTTACATTTTGGGCAGTATCATTACCATGAACACCGTATCTTTCAAGTGCAACCTGTTTTTTATACTATCTTACTTTAATAACTGTTTAGGACATCCATAAACATTTGCTGTTTGCTGGGATGTTATGTATAGTCATATAGTATTTCAGCCACGACTGCACTTAAAGGACTCCTTTTTAGGGGGAAGAGGAGAAAGGCTTGTATAAGAGTCTTCAAGCTCATACTACAAATGATTACTGTTGGGCCCATTTTGTTTCTCCATATCTTTGTATATTCAAAGCCATAAACAGGGCCAGCAGAAAGGTCAGGGAGCTGCAAATGGAATACTGAGATCTTCATTTCTGATGCACTGCTCAAATCAAGCCCAGGCTGGTAGTGACAAACTCACTGACTGAAAATGAATTAGTGAGTTCTGTCAATTCCCATGGGAGAGGTGTCCATCACCACAAAACTTTCACCTTCTCCTCTGTTTTCTCAGAATCAAAGGGCCAGGGAAATAAAATAACCTGTCAGCTTCTCAGGTTCTCACCCCATGAGAGTCAAGTCACATCAGTGAGAAAGTAATGGGAATCTTGCCTCTACATACCCAATATTCACCCATGCAATTGAATACCGCTCCCAGGCTGTTATTCTGATAGCTCTTAGGGACATTTGTGAATGTTTCAGAATGCAAAGCTGGTTTTGTTCTACAGAAATCCATGAGTAAGGCCTCCACATTTTTAGCAATTTGGTCTCCCAGTAATGGGATTTAAAATGAATTTAAATCAGTGCTTAATTTCTGCTCTTTCAGGACAATGGCAGTGATTAGTAGTAATGTTTGACTTCCAGTTCCATTTTTTTATGCAGCTGTAATGCCGTATGCATTTGACTGCTGCTTTAATGATTACTAATGACTTTATTTTGAAAGTAATATAACTTTTTGTATACATTCTCCGGACTCCAAACAAAAAGCTGATTTTAGTTGAACTATGCAGTATGTTCATACAAGACCTTCAGATGGTTAAACTTTATTTTGAGTAAGGCCAAAGGGAAATAGCAAAGACACTGAAAACACCATATATTTACACATGGCAGGAAGAACACGGCTGTGTGAAAGTGGCAGTTAAAACTAAATACAGCACAAAACTGTCACCCCGATAAGCAACATATATCAATGCCTTTCCAGCCATCAGTTTCTACCGTTGAAAGTGTTTAATGGGTTAAAGTTCACTGCTGCACCCTCAGTTTTTCTGTGTGGAATCATCTCCCACAGGACATCAGTGTGGATGACCACCCATCGGAGCACTGATGGCTATGCTCTGTGCTGTACACACAACTGCAGTTTCTTGTGCAAAACATAACTCCTGAGCATACCTTACTGTAGGCATCCCAACTACCTTATTGTAGGCATCCCAAATTTTTGTATTTCCTGGGGAATTTTTATGTGACTTAGTCTCTGATGGATAGGTAAAGCTGCTTTTTTGTTGTTGCTGTTGGGCTGGGCTTTTTTCTTTTCTTTTTTTTTGCCCTAATATTAGAAAATTTCAACTCACTGAGACTTAAGTTTTTTTGCAGGAACATATCAATTTTGATGAAGGCTTCCTCTTCCAGTCAAAGAGAGAAGGAAATCTGCCTTAGAAGAACTTGCTAATTTTGACATTGATTCAGTCTGGGAAAAGCAGCTGTCAGCTGTTACTTTATCTGGGTCAGGTCTGGGGTTAGAAAGCAAGTCCCTCACACTGTTCAAGTGCTTAGAGCATCTTGATGTCGATATTTCCTAGTTTCTTCTTTGGGAGGTACCTAAATTAATTTAAATGAGTAAATATTCATTGAGACACAGGGAGGCTGATTCAGCATGCCAAAAGTCAAGTGAAGTAGAAAATGCAGAAGAATGTGTTTGGGTTTATCATACTGCCACCATACGCAGCTTCTTCAGCTTTTCATTAAAAAAAAAGGAAAAAACCAAAGGTTCAGTTTCTGCTGGGTCTGGCAGGGATGAAGCTAACTTTTTTCATGCCAGCCCATACAGATGAGGAGGAGAAAGAGGGGATATTGTGGTTATGGCATTTGTCTTCCCAAGTAATTGTAACGGGTGCTGAGTCCCTGCTTTCCAGGGATTGGATGGGAACCTGCCTGTTGATGGGAAGTCATGAATGAATTTGTTTTCTTTGCTTGCATGTGCAGCTCTTGCTTTCCCTATTAAACTGTCATTATCTTGGTCCATGAGTCTTCTCACCTTCCTTCTATTTTCTCCCCATCCCGTGGGAGAGTGAAGTAAGTAGCTGTGTGGGTGTTTGGCTGCTGGCTGGGGTCAACCCACCACAGAGTTTTGTTGCAATTTTGAAAACTTAGAACCCCAACAAGTCCTGTGATAGTGTCAAGCTGTTTTATGTTCAGACCAGTAAAAGGAAATGTTCAGTCCTCCGAATAAGACCAGTAACTGTGTGAATATCCTCTGCAAGTACTTTGAAATTGCCAACATTGGGACCACCCAAATGTAAAAACGTGAGGATATGATTTTACAGCTCATTCCGTAAAAGGAAGGGAGAAGGGGTCTTTTCTCCATGGAACCTCATCTAATGTCTTCAGATTTATGGATAAAAGGGGAATTATCAGTGACTAAAACTTGCCAGGTTTTAGGGAAAGGGAACAGAGTGTATTTTGGTGGAATGCTTTCCCTGTTGCAAAAAGACACTACCTGTTACACTCAAATCCTCTCCCCCCCAGCCCCACTGAATTCTATTGCATCATCTAGGTAGTGAAGGCAGGGACTCCTATGCTGTCAAGCTCACTTCTGCAGTTCTGCATCTCCCCCATGCCGATTTATGGCTTACATACATCTTCAGCCCTCTGTTCTCACACACACACACTTGCTCGATATAGGCCTTCCTATTAAGAATGATTACACCACATGTAACTTTAATCTGGTTAGAAATGAACAGTTGCTAAGCAATAGCAACTCGGGCTTTAGCCACCAAGAACATGCACAGGGCCCTGGTAAAACCTTCATGGAAGCCTGAACAGCAGCAGCTTTGTTGCCATCTGTACTGGAGCTAACTACATCAGCTAATCTACAGAACTAGTTAACGGAAATCACACTTGAATGCAGTATAAATATGTCCATGGATAATGTGGTCCAGGACAGCATGGCAGGGTTTGCTTTGCCATTTCCTAAGTTATGCTACTGGTGTTCTGGATACGTGGATCCAGCCCCGCGTAGGCCCAGGGGCCTCTAAAACATCCCCAGCTGTTTCCTTTGGTTTCTCACTTGGCAAAATCTCTCTTCTTCTCAAAACTCCTACTAAAAGTTATAAATAACAAGTAAAACTCCATTAAAAGAACTCACAAACACAGGACTACCATGATATCTGTAAATATCTGCTCTATGTGTTGTAGTAATTTCTCCTGTTATTTGCTCATTTGGGGATTATGGATTATCAATACTATTCTTCTAAATTTACAGCATCTCTGTGTGCATTGATCAGCACATGGTTTCTTGATGCTACAATACTAGATTTAATACATAAGTAATGAAAGAACTAATTAATACTAGACTTATTCTACTAGTTACTCCAAGTAGTATGATAGTATTAAAGTTTCCAATACTTAGTAGAAAAATTGCTAGTACTGAAATTAGTTCATGGATGAAACTGCACAGTCTGGGACAGCAAGGCCCTTAAAGGAAAGTGACGACAGCTTGATGTAGTCTGGAAATGCTACAGCCATAGAATATTTCATCTTGGTCTTTTTTAATGAAAAATAATAACTTCAAGGATGAGTAGCGGCATCAGAGAAGTTAATATAAGCAACAAAGGGACAAACATTTGGGTGCCATAAACAGGATGATACAGATATCTCTTGCATAATGACTTGATTCACATAATTGGCAAGTAAATATTGTGACAATATACTCAGAAAGCTTCTCAAAATGAACTCACTAACCTCCCATTAATAGTAAATAAATGGACATATAAATGTAGGACTGCACTTTCCATATGACTAATCCAAAAGCCATCCTTAATTGGCATATATATTTATTTCCATTTACAGGAATCAGACTTCCCCTGAATATCCATCCAAGACTAAACAGAAGATGTAAAAGTATGAAAAAAAGCAATTTCAAATTTTTCAATCTGTAGTTTATGAAAAGTGCTGTAGATTTTATATTTTCATCTTTATATTATAAACCTTCATTGCTGGCATTTCACTGCATGTACCACTTCACCAACTTCCTTCTTAGATTTTTTTTTTTTTTTTTAATATGTATCATTTTTCTTATGGCACAAAATTCTTCTTGGTGGTTCCTTTATGAAGTTAACTTTAATTTCAGTACATGCCCACCACTCACCTCTACATGAAATAATAGGCCCTATAATAGCCTTGTATGTCTCAAGCTTGCCTTTTCTCTGTGTTTCAAAGATACCAATTATCTGCTGAGAAAAGCAACGGGCATACTTATTTTGTACTTATGCTGTGCCTTAATTAATTTCCTCATTAAACTGTAAGTAATTAACATTCCCTGGCATTTAAACTGCATTTTTTATATCAGAGATTATGTATCTAAACATGTTCAAGATTTTCTCATCAGCTATCAACACTTCACTGTTTCTCTCCATTAATCTTACATCTATTTCATCACTTTGAGTCTCCTATAACACAATTCATCAATATACCCCAAAATTCAGGACGTTTATCACAACAGTTGTTTATGCACATAGGGCTGATGCAAAAAATATTAATATCATCAAAATTAAATGGAATATTATTTTGTCTGCATTCGTTGAAATGGGTAAAAGGCCAGCATTTGTTTGAAAAGTACTTTAAAAGTATAGTGTATAAAAGGCAGTTCACAAGCATATCAAAAAGAAATATTTCACACCAATCAAGCATTTGCATAAAGCCAAGCCTTCATGGCAAAATGGAAAAGAAATCTTGCTGACACCAGTGCTGCTCAGAAAAATATCCAACATTGTTTGGCTCCTGTTCCCTGGACTCAAGGTGTTTTATGAAGATGTTTTGATCCCAACAAAGCTTCACCAGAACTCAGAAGGAGAAGAAAATTAATTTTCCCTTGGATCCCTCCCTCTGTTCCTTAGGTACATGGCTGCAGTTTGGTGACCCAGCATTGGTGAGACAGGCTCACCATGGAAACTACCCCATCTGGCAGAATTCTTCTGGCTGAAAAATTTAAAATTTTGGGGGCTTTATGTTGAATTAGAATTAAATAGAATTTCAATATCCTTCATGAAGGGAATTTTAATCCCTAGGTCCAGTTACAGCTTTTACTTGTGTTAAAAATGTATTGCGATGGAAAAATAAAGGAAGAAAAATCCCCTCCTGAAATAAAAAAGAACAAAGAAGAAATTTTTCTGAAAGGAAACAGAAAAAGATATTCCTAGAAAAATGAAGGTGGATAATACAGCTGAATAGAAGTAAGGATGTTTTGTAAAAGGAAGTAGTATAAGTCTAAGAACTAAAGAATCTTTAAACAATTCCTTAGATATTAATCAACACAATTTGATGTCTGATAACTCAGTGCTTGAGTGAGACATCAGTTTACCTCTTTACTCTAAACAATAATAATGATAGGAGAATGCAATGGCATCCATCTCCTTCCCCAGAGTCAGGAACTAAACACAAATGGAAAGTCAGGTACCTGGGATGTGAAAGAAGTATGTGTAACTAATCTAGTCTGATCTAAGGAACAGATTTTTGTTATTTTTGTGTTCCGTTTTATTTTTCTAGATGACTACTTAAAGATTAAATATTACCCTTCTCCCTTCATTATTAAAAGTCTAACTGAAGACAATTGGAAAGACTTTCCAACTCAATAATCAGATAAAAATCTGAAGGTAAAAATGTAACTTTAAAAAACTTAGAAAAAAACTCTTTTCCCATTAAGTTTCAGGTAAATTTTCATATCAATTTTCTACTTGGTATACAAAATAACAATTTTGACCAAAACAAACCTGTCATTTTTTCAATTGGCAATGACTTCTGTTTGCTGAATTAATGTGAATTATGGTGGCTCTGTGTGGGTTACCCAGTTGCAGTAGGTGGTATTACCACCGGCTTTTTGTTTTTCCGCTTTTAATCATTAGCACTAAAACCAGAATTTAGTTTACTACATGGCTGGAGTCCTCAGACTTCTGTCTTCAGATATGCCAACTGTCTTGTTTTGTCTAGGCAAAGACAAGCCTGTGAGAAAAACAAAACAAAACAAACCCCAGAAGACAGCTTTTCAAAACTTAAAAATTTGCTTAGATTGTTTTCCAAGTAACTAAGTAAATGGAAAAATATACTATGGAGATAATATTCTGCATTAGAAATGACTCACCAGATGAATAGTAGGTCCTTTATATTGCTACTTGCTTAGATCTCAGGGTATTTCTCAGAGTATGCCTTAATCTGAGTCACTACTTATTTGGGACCTATTTCTGCTATAACAAAATGTTTACGTCCAACTTTCCATCACTGTGACTCAAAATTAAAACCTAAATGGGATGAAATGTGATCAATTCACAAACCTTTTTTATTAATCTCCCTTTTCAATTTCTTTATTTTAGTACTCTCTTTTCTCCACTATTCTGGCATTTCTATTGATAACTCCTCCTCATGATTCATACAGGCTGCACTAGGCTGAAAAAATGGAACTTGTTTTTTTGCTTTCTGAATATCACTTTTCGCAGTGCATACCATCTCCCTTCCCTCTCTGGGTTTTCTCTTTGGAGAGTGATACAGTTGTAACAGGAAGCTGATTTTTACGTTTGTAGAGTGTTTAGTGCAAAGGGGACTAAATGCCAGACGCGGGGTGTTACCTCTCTACAGATAAAGGACCACTTCCTTCATGGTGAGGGGTTCCTTTGTTCCTACAAACAAATATGAGTTGATGACAATGATCAAAATGCAAGGGAAGGACAGACAGGAGTGAAACATAGCATAGACAGAAAGTCTGAAATGATTAAAAAATATGTAGGATTAAGTTATATATGGCTGAGCCACCAGAAAGCTACAAAATATGTTTTTCTGGTTTTATCCAGACTGTAGGCTGGAGGTTGAGCACCAGCAAGTGGAAGAAAAGTTCTAACATTAATCAGGTAAGAATGAGTGGAAGACTCACACATTTTTTAAAAGGCGATCACCTGTTTACAATGAATCAGAGTGGGAAAAGCTATATAACAATTCCCTTCGCAAAGATTTTACTTCCACAGAACTGCTTTTGAGCATGCCAAAAAAGCACACCTACAAGTGTGGAAGAATTAATGAAAGGAAAAATAATAAACAGAAATCGTGAAGCATTGCTCTTGTAGGTAAATGTCAATGGGGCCAAGGGGTCGAATAGCAATAGGACACAGTTTGCTGAAATAAATGAAGAGTCTGCATGGCAAGGTTAAGAATAAAGTAATATTTTTAACTCAGCTATTCTCTGAAGATCTGTGCTGTCCTTTCTGCTGCTAGACCATAATGGAAAATTTGACCTTTCAGCATCCTTTTCCCTAAATTTCTTGTGATAAATATTTCATTTTATACACAAAACTTAGTTCAATATCGAATGCTCAATTTTCAAGGGACAGGTTAGTACTACTGGCCATGCTTTCTAATGCATGTCAAGGCTCTCATGCCCTGATCTTTCAATGGGAAATGAATTAAAATTCAAAATTGCACTTAACTTTCTGGAAAAAAAGAAAGAAAAACCAGAATGGTGAAGTGGCAGCATCTGAGCAAATGAGGGAAGGCTGTGAATCAGGAATTCATGTGTCCTAATTACTGGTTTTGCTGCTGGTTTGATTTGAAACTTTTGGCAAGTGACAGTCTTTCTGCCCCCGCTACTCAGTCTCTGTAACGTGAAATACAGCTGTACTCTTCAAAGACAGCTCTTGCTTTTCTGTTTCTGAGTTTATTCAGGCCCTCCTTGCCAAAGTGACTCTGATGGGCTCCCTGAAAGCAGCGCCGGGATGAGTGGAGCGGAACGGGCAATCCTTGTGGAAGAGCTGTGTGTCCGTCCATCTGTTCTCGTACGACTGCTCACCGCCTCCCCTGCAACCCGGGCAGCAGCTGCTCCCACGGACTGAGGTCAATCGTGCCCTTCCACCTCCCTGATCTCTGCCTGCCCCACTCTGGCTCGCAGACCAGAACCGTAATGGTTGCAAATAGGGGAGTTATAAAATATAACACAAAGCTACTATTAGTTATGAACTGCTTTCATTTTCATGTCCTAGATCCTAAAGCACACATTCTAGGCATCCTAGCATACTGTGACCCCTCATACAAAACCGGTAGGGACAGAAACTTAAATCCTGTTAAATTATTTTGGATACAAAATTTTGTTTCACACATATGATGCCATTTATAGATCAGAATAGCTAGGTGGAGAATTTCAAAGGTACAGGAAGAGATGCCCCCATTAATACAGAAACTGCCATGTAAAGACTAGATTCAGTATGCAGACACAAAAATCTGTTTTTAGTTGCAAGACTTCAGCAACACTTGGAGAAAAAGAAGTCGTGCAAAACAAATGAAAGAATCAAATAAGGGAAACAATCTGCTTTTCATTTAAATTGAAGTAGTTTTAAGAGAAGCTGGTAACACAAGTATTAAAAAAAATTGTTGATATTCACCATATCCATATTTTACTACAAAACCTAGTTGTTTGACTAGATTCAAGCATAGGATCATCTGAATTTAATTTTCTTTTATCTGCTGTCATATTTTCAGTTTGCACTGAATTTGATGATAGGAGAGATTTTCAGCACACAAAGCTATTATTCCTACAGCAAAAGTAATAGGAAGAAATCTGACTTGAGAAAGTATTCAAATACAGTAAAAAAATATGTGTTACTTCAAAAAATCAGTAGGCACAGTGCTAGAGAATAACAATATCTTATTTCACTGTCCTGTGAGAAAGGCAAACATAAATTTATTGGGTTAGTTTCTATTTCCATACGACTCCCTACGAATCACTCACGTTTAGACTATATTTAATATAATTATTATATATGCTTTTGCTAGTCCTACACTACAGCAACATCCTGCTCAAGACAATATCTAAATTCTGTTTCCATGGCACCATTTACCTTCCCATGCCACTTGTTCCATGTGCATTTCTAGAAAATCCTGAGACTTAATCTGTAACCAAGTTGCTACATTTTATTCACAGGACCATAAAATTCAGTCCAGCTATATCATGCTGGATTCAAAGGAAAATGTATGTAGTTGAGAACTATTATCCACAAAGTATAAGTACACTAATAAATTAAACAATACCCAGGAACACTCCCAGGCTCTGGTGCTCCATCAGATATATGGATAAATTGTCAGCCTGGTCTATGTCATGTTTTTTGTCTGTGCCACCTAGCAAAAAAATTAAATGTCATAAAGCATTTCCAGCAGTGGTGTGGGATCAGCATTTTGCAGGGAGATGAGCAGACCTCTGCCACTCCCAATGGCAGGCAAACATCCATGCGCACAGGCAAGTTTTGGAGGTTGAAGGATTTACTAACGAAAGGTAGGTCAGACCATGCCAGTTGGTTTCACTGCCCAGCACCCCTCCTGGGTATGTTTAGTGTGCTTACATAGATGTAGCTACAACATCCGCTCCATGCCAGAAAGTAGTGGCAGGACAAGGGGTAACGGGTTTGAGCTGAGTGGGGAGGTTTAGATTAGATCTCAGGAAGAAGTTCGTCACGAAGAGGGTGGTGAGGCACTGGAACAGGTTGCCCAGAGAAGTTTTTTTTATAAACAACACTAAAATGAAGAAGCACGGGATTGGTTGACAGTTTTAATTCTTATGATAGGAACTATTCC
>NW_010267551.1:32835-40215 GCF_000690775.1 Eurypyga helias
CTGTTTTTTAAAATGCCTAAACATAATGATTTTTGTAAGAAATATCTCTTTAATTTAGTGTGTGAAAGCTAGCTGCTTGTTACTATTAAACTGCTAAAATTATCTTAGCCAGTTTTTCTTTGATGACTATCACCCACAGCATGTAAGAGATTTATATATGAGGAGCATATGTTTTTTACTGTTTCATCAGTAAAACCAGCTGACTTCATCTTTTTAACAAAGGCCCAACTTACATCGGCTGATTTTCATTTCCCCTGAATTGCAAGTTAATTTATTGCTCAAATGATTTTGTAATTCCTAAAATGATATTATTACAAGTGTCTGACTGTGACTGGGCAAATAGTGGCATCCTGACCTATTTATAATACTTTTCAAATATATTGTAATGTGTGATCTCTATAGGCTATGTAGCAATAAAAAAAAACGACAAAAAGAATAAAATATTCCCACTGCACGCTCTTCAAAAAGTAAATGAGATGGAGGGTTAGCGTATTCCTAAATACATATATTTTATGCAATTTAGTGACAGGAGTGCACAATTATCACATTGAAAGTTTCCCTCATAATGTATTTGCCTTCAGCAATTTATGCTTTCTATAATGAGAATCCTGGCCATTTTATTACATTTGGCACAAAGCACTTAGATAATACTCAGAGCCTGGATAACGACATAAGATAAATACTCTGCCATTAATGGTGCAGCTTTTCCCACCACATTCATAAGAACTCAGCTGTGTTACAGCTGTTACCAAACTATTGCTAAAGAAATAAGTGGTTTTCCTTCTCCCCTCCCAACCTTCATTTATTAGGTTTTCTTTTTACTTTTCACCAAAAAATAATCTTTTGGCATGGGAAAAAGATTATTAACATGGAGATAAAGGGAATCCATACTAAATTACATGCTGTTCCAAAATGCACCCTCCAATTCTTTTTTGTTTGTTAGTTTTGTTTTCCTTTGTGCCTTTTCTTCTCTAATACAAACACAAGACTGAAAGATGTGGAGATGAAAAGGGTCTCAGGAAGTTTCTGTGTGATGGTCTCCTTTTCTACATGCGTTAATTACTATCTGCTTCCTCTCTGTGCACAAGTGTGTAGACTCTTACATTACACTCGTGATCATGTTTGCTCCTAACTGATGATGTTCTGAAAGGAAATATGGTTCACACTCTTGTTCTGACACTAGTACAGATGTGAGATACGAGCATTTAAGCAATCATTTTGACAAAGACTTCTTATTTCAAACTTAGAGAACGCATTTCAGGGCTAGATTTACAAGGAGATCTAGATTCTCAAATAATATAAATTCCAACTATCTATCTCAGCAGGATCTATGAATTTTCTACCTCAGTAAGAGTCCAGAGAGTTAGATCTCAGATCCACGCTATGTTACTATCTCTAATGTTCCCTCAGAACCAAGCATTTTGTCACTAATTTTGTTCACCTGGAACGTACTGTACTAGGTATTGAGTAGGAAGAACCTAAACCCCCTAGAGACATGAGGTAGGCATTTTCTTACCTGTTTAATCTGCTTCCCCAAACTGTATTTCTAACGTTCTGCACTGAACAGCCCTCTCAAGACACCTATAAAATTTCCTGTCTTAATATATACATGCACTAAATATCACCCAACAATTATTGTTTGGTAAACCAAGAAATAAATAATTATTATACTAAGTCTCTCTGTACTATATACCACTCTCTTCATCAGTCCATCGGTCCATCTACAATTTCTTGATGGAATAGTCAGTGTCGTTATTCACAGTTTATAAATTGGGAAACAGTAAAGTAAGGCTTGTTTTTTTGCTGGAAGTCATGCAACAGGCTACTTTAATAACTAGGTCTCCTGAATCCCTGGTTAATGGACTATTCAGATAAGCTGTGAACACAAAAGGACCGTTAAAGACAGAAGCAATGAGCCAGTTGCTCTTCATAGACTAATAAACAGTCTCTAGTTATTTCTCTGTTTCAACAGACAAATCACATAAAAGGATTTACTCTTGCTCTGTTATGCCAAGTGGAAACCTGAGATTTGGGTTGCTTTCCATTGAGATGAAAAAGAAGCAGAAGGAAACTCAGCTGAAGTAATTCATTATCCCAAATCCCTTTCGCATCCCAACTGAGAAACACAGTATTCAGGCTTTGACAGGAAAAGCAGAGGAGGCAGTTTGTCTCAAGAAGTGTCTGTGTCTCACTCACATTAACACTACAACAGTTTGGCTCATTCAATGTGTGAATAATTATTTATAAACAGACATGTGTTCACTTGTCCATCCTGCATAACTTATGGTTGTAAGATATGAAAAGTAATTAGCATGGTAATGAGTCTGAGCTAATAAGCCTATTGCAAGGGAGGGTGTATTAGCTCAGGGTCAGCATGCTGTTAGCCACTTGCAAATAGCTTTTATTTGCCCTGGACCAGGACAGAGCAATCTTGTGTCGGTCTAGAAAAGAGTCTTTTAGACCCAGAACCAAAACCTGGCTCCCTCAGCTTCACACAAAGTTTCTGATTATATTGCAGTCAGCAACAGCTCCTCCAAGCTGGTGTTTCCAGATGTTTTGCTGCAGCTGCTAAACACTGAGCACAGGGTACAAAGAAGCACGTGTATTGAGTAAGCCGCACAAAGCTGTAGTCTACAATGGCTGCTATGCAACCGGTACCTACAAAACAAGTTCAAGGGTGGCTCAGGATGTGTACATAATTTTCAGACACATTAGAATAGTATAGGAATACAGAGTAGGTCTCATTCTGAACATTTATTATCTGGATACAGCATCCAAATGACTACTTCAATATGTCACTTTGAATTTTGATAAGGTGGTTGGTCTTGGCTGACTACTTCAAAGAGTAACTATCCTTTGAAGTGATTTTGAGCTTTTGCACACATCTCTCTCAGACACCCATTACAGCCATTTCCAGGAAGCATATGAGGATAACACACACAAACTATGTCTTGAAGGTTCAAATCCACCTTTGGACATACAAACACAGCTCTTGCTGAAGTCAGTGAGTAGCATATAGTCCTCACACTAATCAAAAGAAAAGTCTTCACACCGTAAGCCTGCTTTTGCATATATCTCTAAAGCTCCACCCTGAATATGTGTTATTTATTTTCTGTCCCTCCAAGAAATTTTGTCAGGAAACCTTTCAAGAATTATGCTATAGCACAGAGCTGTCACAGCCAGACTGTAATGCATACAGCCTAAATAAGCCTGAAACAGCACGCTGTTCTAAAATGTCTGTTTTAAGGATGACATACGTACCTGTTTACATGTAGAAAAGCACCATATAGCTATGACCTGATACTATGAAGATACATCTTTGAATAACAGTGATGACAGGAAGACATTCAAGTACCACCTTCAGCTGTTTCCTCTAATCCCAAAAGAGATGCTTCTGACTACTCTACTCATAACATCTAGTTTTTCCCTTTTCTTCTGCATTCTCCCAATCATACAAGCACATATTTATGCTCCCGTTATAATTCCATTGACTAAATCTAACAGATTTTGCATATTCAATAGAACAAAATGACCTAAAATTGTTTCTGAACTAATCAGGAAGTCTAGCTAGCCAGTCTATTCTTCCTCAAAAATAATATTTTAAAAATGAGGTTTGGATCTTAATTTTAATCTTCACTGGAGCAAAATCAAGACATATCAAAATTTTTCATGAGGAAGAAGAGATGTAAACACTCTGTTAAAGAACAGCCAAAAGGCAAATGGTCAGATGCTTTGCTTGATTCCTCTACGCTGTTTGCTTCAATGCAGGGACTTGACTCTACATCTCTCAGTGACAGCTGAGTACCCTAACAACCAGGCTAATGTTATTTTCCCTCCAGTTGGAGCTGTTCCATCTTGTTTAAATAATTAAGTATCCAGTGACCCATGAAGAGTGTGTCTCTCTAATCCAGTGACTAGGGCATTCGCCTGGCAAATTGACCTGTTGATCTGATAAGAAAGTATTCTGCAAAGACATTTATAGTCAATTCATCCCTAACAAAAAAGGAGAAAGCTGTGGGTTTTTTCCTGATCCCTGCCTTAATTCTCTCAATATCCCCCTGTCTCCTGACCCAGCACTGGTTCCTGGTTACCGCAGTGCTAGTAAGGTAGCAATTCTCTATCTAGCACATTTGCAAAGCGTAAAAACATGTTTGCCTAATATAAAATGGGATTGA
This sequence comes from Eurypyga helias, assembly GCF_000690775.1. NCBI lineage: Eukaryota > Metazoa > Chordata > Aves > Eurypygiformes > Eurypygidae > Eurypyga > Eurypyga helias. The sequence goes on from NW_010267551.1 coordinate 37,011, forward strand.
ACATTTCAGATATAAAATGGATTTCAAAGAATTAATTCTGAAAATCTTGTTATGATCGGGTTTGGAAATGGGCTGAGGAAGAGCACATAAATACGGTTAAAAAGTGCACACTTTATACACTTACGTACACTTGCTCGGTGTACACATAAAGTCTGTATATAGAGCTTCCATCTCTCACATGCCACCAAGTACCAAAAAACTAGTCCAGTGGTACGTAGAATGCTTCAGCTGAGAAACCTGTTAGTCCAGAAGGCAATCCATATGAAATTTCTACGGGTCACAAAATTTGTTCCCTGCTCCTTCATGAGGCACCGCCGTATTTCATTCCATTATGAACTTTTTAAAGCAGGTTCTTACAGAACCACTGTAAGAATCACATTTCTGCACTAAGACCAAAAAAAGTTTGCTAGAGGATTGGCAACCTTTACCTAGCCAAATCATTTGCCCAGAGAAGCTGTGGATACCCCATCCCTGGATGTCTTCAAGGCCAGGCTGGATGTGGCTTTGAGCAACCTGGTCTAGTGGAAGGTGTCCCTGCCCATGGCAGGGGGGTTGGAACTAGATGGTCTTTAAGGTCCCTTCCAACCGAAAACATTCTGTGATTCTATGATTCTGTGTCTTCGGGAAGAACCGCTGCAGTGACCTGGTGCAGACAGCTCTGGGAAGACCCAGGGGCAGCCTGCCTTTCCTTCTGCCCACCAGGCCTCCAGTGGGGCAAGGCTGTTGCGTGAGCCCACTGCTGGAAAGAAGGGTCTGCATCATCCAGGTTTTAGTTCTCCCATTAGTCCCTCATGTCCTGCCTCCCATGCTACAGTGAGGATAAACTAGAACATACCACAGATCATAGTGATAGGAAGTCAACAAATGCAGCCTTAAAAAGCCTATACAAAGTCCATGCCTGACATCCTGGGCAGATTTTATAAATACCTCTCTATTATTTTTCCCTGTGCTGGCTGCTGGCTTATTTTCCTACGTGCAGTTGTTCGGGAAGTGGCACGAGGCTCAAGCAATGCAGCGGTTGCCATGGAGAGAAGCTCGAGTTTGCACTTTATTTGTTTAATTCACTTCTGAATGGCAGTGTGCTGCAGTATGTAAAATCTGCATGACTTGCTAGCACACCGGATACCACGAACCTGGGGCTGTATTTAAGCATAGCCTGTCTTTTGAAAAGCACAGTAAAAAGCTGAGTCTCATTTGCAGCTGATTTGATTTCTTTTATTTGGGATTGGATTTCCCTGGAGACTCATGTCTGAAATGTCCACTGAAGCAGATTCACACTTACCTCAATTAAATCACAATTTTTTTACCTGATACAAAGACATGTTATGTCAGTGCTGTTAAATATGCAATTTCAATGAGACTTTTGGGAGTGAGTGGAGCATGGTCTTTTCATCTCTGCTTTATTTATTTATATAGCAACTAGAATCACGTGGAATCCTTCCTGCCTCCATGAAAAGGACAGAATTTGCACAGCAACGTTTACAATTAAATAGCAATGGAAGATGCTAGCATTTTATCCTTCAGCATTACAGTAAATCTTGTCATGCTAAAGTGACACAGAAGAAACGTACAAATATGTGAAGGTCACTTTCCTTTTACAGTTGCTAAACCTAATGACGCTAAAGCAGAGTGCAATCGTTAGTTAAAAAAAAAAGATGCATAGGATAATGAATCCCTTAGTCCTATTTCACTCTCTCCTCCCAAGTTTTTGAAGCTTTTAAAATTGTCATTGTTTGAAACTAAAACCCACAAGAAGAGTGAGTTTTCGTCTGTACCACTGCCGTTAAACAAAAAGGGTAGAAAGACAAAGTATTTTTTAATTATATAGATTGTGAGCGAGCTGAGGATGTGTACATGGGCAGTAGACTTTGATCTGTCTGGATATTGTAGTTCACACTCTTTTAGACAGAAAACAAATGTAGCTTTCCTATATCTATTCCTTCATAAAAATAAGTTAAAGCATTTACAGGAATACAGTACACTGGGTGTAAGTAGATCTCTTAAAACTTTGCTTCTGCCACTGGGCAGACTCAACTATTGAACCTTACCTGTTGCTTTGTGCATTCCCTGCTGCCTGGGAAAACAGGCAAGAAAAACAGCCATAGAAGCTCTGCAGGCCCAGCACTACATCTTATTCTTATTTTCCACCCGTTATATACCGCAAGTTGATTTGACAGTGCTAGCTATCTTTTAATTAGTTTGGTAGGTATTATACAGTTTAGTCATACGCACTGATGATTAATTAAGCCAGCTCATATCTGCATTTAAATTCAAATCTAAGGAACAATATTAAATTTTGTCTTTCTCTACAAGAAGAAATAGAGGGATAATCAAAGCATAAAATAAGAGAAAAAGATAATTTCCTTAGTTATAAAGGGATGGAAATTAATAGATTGGCTCTGATTGGCGACTCTGCACTATGAGAGTTAATTAACGATCTACGCACTTGAACCATATTATAGAATTAATTTTGAAGTAGTACCTTTCATTAGCACAACGTATGTATTTGCACTGTGTCAAGGAAGTAATATCAAGTGTTCATTGTTAAGGGATTCTTTTCTAAGAAGGTCATATGGCCTGTTGTCCTTGCGTGGGAGTGTAGGCCAGTAATTCAGCACTAGAAAAATTAACATTGAACTTTCCAGAAGTTTGCATAGTAGTCTCAAAGGACTGAAGCAAGCATATAAAACAGAGAAAAGTCCCTGAAAGAGTTAGTCAACAAAACGTCAGTTGTAACAACAATGGAGACAGCAGAAGGAAAGAAACCCACTTAATGCATATGAACGCTTTATTATACTGTGTCACTTGGTGTGACCTATATTTGAGAAATTAGACATGTGATTTAGGCCGCCTTGAATATGGGCATCAGTAGAAGCAGCTGCTAACACAGGTCTAGAAATTATCCAGCACCTTCCGCTCTTCACTCGCAGCTTCTTGGCTGGTCAGAAAATTCCCTTCACGGTAATGTGGTAATGATTTTGAAAAGTTACTGCTGGAGAACTAGATTTCTGCATCATTCAGGAGCTTTACCACCATCCAAAAATCACAGGCCAAGCACCTGATTTCTGTTTGAATTTCCACTAGGGCTTGACCCTTTAGAGACATTCATGATAACACACTGTATTGGGTTTGCCTGGCAAGGCTTTGGTAGCGGGGGGCTACAGGGGCGGCCTCTGTGAGAACATGGCAGAAGGTTCCCCCGTTG
>NW_010267551.1:40793-41016 GCF_000690775.1 Eurypyga helias
GTTTCCCATGGGAGGGACCCCACGCTGGAGCAGGGGCAGAGTGTGAGGAGTCCTCCCCATCAGGAGGAAGGAGCGTCAGAGAAAGCGTGTGATGGACTGACCTCAACCCCCATTCCCCATCCCTCTGCACTGCTCTGGTGGAAGAGGTAAAGAAATTGGGAATGAATTTGAGCCTGGGAAGACGGGATGGGTGAGGTCTTCTAAGTTTTGGTTTAATTTCTCA
>NW_010267552.1:0-249 GCF_000690775.1 Eurypyga helias
GAGAGCAGGGCGAGCGGGGAGCAGAGGGGACGGCGACGCTGCATGGTCCGACTGTCCTGATTGCCACCATCCTCACCCAGCCCACGCCGACACGTTCCCCGAGCCAGACTGCTGCTGTCATCGTGGCGTATTCAAATGCCTCCATTACTCATCAAGAACAAAGTGGGACTATCTAGTAAATGAAAAACCACCGCATGGCACTGTCCCCTGCCTGTTATTTATGGCTGGTTCCTTTGCCACCTTTCAAAG
>NW_010267552.1:283-57194 GCF_000690775.1 Eurypyga helias
CCTCCAGCTCACGCAAGGGCTGCTCGGGATCAGGGGAGAAAGCAGGCACCCGGGCTGCAGCTCCTGCTCAGCGTTGGTGGGGAAAGCGAGAACAAAGGTGAAGATCCCTGATGAAAAAGAATACTCAGGGTTTCCCCACACCAGAGGGGAAGGAAGCAGGTGTCGCAGTGGGAGATGGGCCGCATGCACCGGTCTCACCTCCTCCAGTGACCTGCAAGCCAGATTCCCAGACGGACCATCCCTCCGGCCAGCACCACCATGCATGGCACAGAGAAAAGAGTCCGAATTGGTTCTCTGCCCAGCTCCCACACTAGCTCCCTGCACATCCTCACGTGCCTCTCCTCAACCGAGGTGGGCATGACCCGCTCTCACCTCCAAAGGATGCAGAAAACGTGGAGGACTGGCAACGTTAGTGCTGGACTTGAATGACACAGAGCACTGTCTGCCACCTAAGGCCAGTGGGGTCCTTTGCGTCCTTCCACGGTAAACTGGTCCCCACCGTGCCCGGAGGACATCAGCTCACCACCACGCTGGCAGCACCCCCGTCAGCGCATTTCCCACCCTGCCTGCTCGGCGAGGTACCCGCACACCCCTTCCCCTCGCAGTCTCCAACAGTGCCCACGATGCAGCACATTTTGCCTCCGTCCTGCCTCCCCCCGTTTCCCCCGCCAGCGGTTTGAAGGTTTCTCACCCTTTGCTGGCAGATGCCACGCAGAGAGACAAGCTCGCTGTCCTCGATCTGCTTTTCAGGGCTTCTACAAAGTAGGGCACCAGCATCAGCCCAGCGTCGGGTTTTTGATACATTGCTGGAGTAGCCAAAATTAACAACAGGCAGCTTCAGTCAATCTTTTCGGTCTCAAATCTGCAGCAGCAGCAGCACAGGGGTCCTTTGTGCCGCAGAGCAAAAATCTGGTGCATGCCAGACCGAAATCCCGGTCAGCAATCCATAGCCGTTCCCGCCTCAGCTGGGCTCCCCAGCAGCTCTCGAGTCAGTGGGTCCTCAACGGGGAGCCCTTGTCTTTTGGGGTCCCCTTTCCCTCAGCCATCAGTGCTTCGCTCTCCGTATTTCCTTTAGCACCTTATCTCCCTGGCTGCAGTGAAACGCTAAGGTCAAGTTACAGTTTTACCAACCCTTTTATCTTTCTGGCAAGGCAGGAAAAGGCAGAACATGAACTTTGGAACCAGCCCTGGCACTTGCAGCAGGTGGAGAGCGGAGCAGACCGACGGCAGCGGGAGAAGAGAGAATCCAGGTTCTCTGCAGCCCAGCACTGGAGTATTTTCGATTGCACGTTCAGACCCATTATTAGGACAATCTGGAAGGAAGTGCTGAACCCAACAAGCATGTGCTTTTGGCCTGCGTTCCAGCAGGAAGCCAGATACGCTGGGAACTGTGGCAGCTCCAGCTGACGTCAGGACCCAGCGCAGCTCCACCAGATGACACGGAAGACCAGCAAGACCCAGCAAAAGCGCTCTGTTTGCTGGGAGCTGCCCAGCTGGATTTCCCCTGTGCAAACCTGAGATTCCAGATGGTGGGTGTGGGACTGGTAGACGACGCCGGCATCAGGAGACGCCTGTCCTGTTGCACGTTCGCCCTGCACGCTCTCACCTCCGTGAATCCCGAAGGTGACGCGCTGCCGTGCCCCTGCCCCAGCGGGCTGCCCCATCGATAGCGCAGTGCTGGGGTTGGTGTCTAACACACGCACGCTTCGTGGGGCTATGGGTCTGTTACACCCAGGTCATTCCTTCCCCTTGGCCCTCCCCATGGCCTCTGGACTGAACATCCCTGTGTAGCTCAGGAGGTTCGGAAGCAAAGACTTGGTGACCAGGGCTTTGGGGACTGCTCTTTCCCCCTCCCCAGGGAATGCCAGGCAGTGAAGAAACTGCACCCCGTTGACTCAGTGTTTAAATACTGCTGCACCGAGCGTTACTACCACTGAAAGCCTCTACGTCAAAGTCTCGGCTAATTTTACTCCAAGCCAGGCTTCATCCCAGCTTGTACCCCATTCCTCATCCGCACGAGGTGGTGCTTCCCTGCAGACTGCTGCTCTCCGCATGGGCAGCTCCGTTCGGAGGGTGACACGCAGGCATACGGCGCCGTCAGGGCTGTGACTGCCATCGCCGGCACCTCCCCGGGGCCCCGTGTGTGACCTCTACCCGCACGTCATGCTTACACCTCCCATCACTTGCACGATCCCAGCACCCGGGATCCCAGCACCTGCCCGACTCTCTGTTCAGGAAACAGCGTTTGTGAAAGGAAAACTTCTGTGCTTCGTCAGAGAGCAGGTACAAGGGCACCCTCAGTGGGTTATTACGGTAAATTGTCCATTCACAGTCAGGCTCTGTGATTATTATTTGTATTATTTGTAGTTCTCTTTTCTTGGGCCACTATTTCTCCTTTGGTCCCAGCTGGGTCTGGCTTATTCTCCCCTCGGCTGGACAGGGGAGGATGGTCAGACACGGCTTTGCCGCCAGCCCTCCAGGCAGTGACCTTTCCAAACTCCTGCTGTGTTTACCTTTTTGAGCTATTAAACCCCGGAATCTCTCACTTTTTATTGACTGTGAAGGCAGGGCTTTATGAGCACGCTGTCTGTCACTGGGAAAAAACAAATTCCCCAATAACCTTGAAGAGTTAGAAGTGGTAGGGACTGTGATTACCCAGATTTATTCCAAATTTACAGTTAAAATCAAAATGCTTGTTGATGTCCTAAAAAGCACTTATTTTAGAAAGTTCCAACAATCCCGTATTTCAGCATAATTGACATTAAAAGACGTAATTGCCCAACTGGCTGGCTGATAATGGGTTGCTGCTCAAGAGCTGGGGTGGACACAGCATTATGGTAAGGTTCTTCCGGAAAACTCTTCAGCGGATGAACTACAACCAATGGCACCATCCAGCAACACACAGATTTCACTGCAGATACCATGAAATCAACTCTCAGGATTCCCAATACTCCTCCATCGAACTGCATATTCCCACAGCAGCCTCCGAGCGCTCGGGAATTACAGCTGAACAGTAACCTTGACTGCATTCCTGTTTGTCTTGTCCTCCGGTTTCAGCAAAAAGGTAATGTGAAGCTGAAGGGCACAAAACCAACCCAGGCCTTGCAGAGCAGAGGAGCAATGGCCAGATTAAACTAAGAGATTAGGAAAAGATTTCTTCACCTGCTTTATTAAAATGGGCTGGATGTTGACAAAAGCCGAGCTGCAGCGATGTGGCAGAATTGACATCGAGCACTTTTGAAAGATCAGGCACCGTATCAAATAGTATTTACACTGAAGGAATATTTAACCTCTGACTAATGCTGCCTTTTACTCCATATTTCATAGCGGCCAGACAGTGGATCCGGACCAGCCAATTTCTCTTTCTGCTTGTAATTAGCTTCACTTTTCTGCTTTCATGAACAAGCATTAGACTTTCCTCTAGGAATATAATCCCAATCAACAGGAAACCTGGCTTTACTGAGATGCCACTCATCTTTTCTGGAGGTTTTATTTAAAACCTAACATTGTTATTAGCAGCAGATTTTTATAAACCTTTTTGTGAGGTCCCATTCCTGCAAACATTCAATATCATTTTGGGCTATTAGTCTCGCTTCAGAGACACTACTTAACATTCAACGGCAATTTCAGCCAAGAAGCATTTGCAGGAGTCAAGTTTTGAATTTCAAATCTCACCTACACGGGGGTACCAATGGCATCTGACTTTGAGCCCGACAAACACAAATACATGTTTTAGCATCTAAACTACATTTTATTTTGATTTCTCCTTCTGGGTAACAACACTGGCATCTATAATAGCTTTAGTTTAATAGGTAATAGCTGACTGCAGAGACTGAATGATGTTCCTAAACATGACGTTCTTAAAAAACAACATCCAATCAGGGAAAAGTTTATAATCGGAATAAAGTTAGGAGAATGTTCTTTTGCTGCAGCTGAACTCTTCCTTAAAAAGGAAGGGGGGGGGAGAATTCAAAGCGTTTTAAAGTTTGTTTTGATTGTGTGTATTTTATCCAAAGACGGCACCAGGATATAAGGCTAATTGCTATCTGCCTTCTAGCCAGAGAGATTTTAGTGTCTTTTAGGGACACAGAGCGCATCCTTCTCATGAGAACCTCCTTTGCAGATGGAACGAGAGACTCACACCGATGAAGTCGGTGGTTTTTCTATGGCACTCAGCGCTGTAACTGTAGGCAATCCATCCCAGGGAGCGCACAGACTGCGCCCTGCTCTCCTCTGCCTCCGGCACGTTAGAGGAGACAGAAGCCCTTGGAAGACACAGAGTGTTTCTGCGCTCTTGTACACAGAAAGGGAAATCGGAAAGCAGTAAGGAATGCTGAAGGCAGTCCCAGTGCCTGAGTGGGTGCACGCTCCCAACCCACCAGCACTGTCCCTGGGCTTGTCCCGCAGGCACGGATGCCGGAGGTAGCTACGAGCCCCCTTCTCGGCACAGCCTGGGGCTTTCCCTTCTGGGGCGCTACCAACAGAAATCAGTAATACCGACACCGCAGTACATGCACAAACAGCCACATCCGCACTAAAAACATCCCCAAATCCCCAGGCGGTAAGAGGTGTCTGTCTGCAGAATCCGTGCAGTGATGCCTGACAGAACGGGAGCTCGGGAGAAGCCGTCGGCACTGGAAAGCTTGCAAATCCTCACTGCAGTCCCCATCCACCCCCCAACGTACAGGCAGGAAAAAGAAAGGTATTTTTAAAGATCACCTGACCGTTTTTCACGGGTCTCTCCATATCTGTTTTGCTGACTCCCACAGAAAACCCATTTCCAGGGATTTTTCCCCTGAGCAGCATGCGGTACAGCCCTGTGCCGAGCCCGGGTCAGCCCCAGCGACCCCACCGGGACCCTCTGTGGCCCACTGCAGACTCCCTGACCAGGAATAAAACTCTGCAATACTGGGGTGCACTGCACCCGTTCTCCAACTCATTTTTTGAAGTGCAAGTATCCTTTCTGGCTCCTTCACGCAATGCCACGGGCAGCTACTTCCAGAGCTGATGTAAAAATTGTTATTAAAACTTACAAACTGTGAAAAACTCTTAAAAAAAAGTCCAAATCCTGGCACTGCCCTAAATTAAATTACAGCCGCAGCCTGCTAGGGGTACATGGATAAGCACAGAGCCAAGCTGGCATGCAGTCCTTATCCACAACCCACACCTGCTGCTCCCGTCTGAAATTTTAACTAATGAACACAGTGTACAGCCCAGAGGATTTAAGATACAGAAAAGGTCAGAGTGAAGACTCAAGAGTGAAGAACAGATTGAAAAGGGTTCATAAATGACAGCCCCATTTTAAACCTAAAATTAATTTTTTCAATAAATTAGGGCAAGCGAGCTTTCCTCCAGCTCAGACAATGTAGCTCTCCCTGGATATAGACTGCTGGCGGGAGGAGGAGGGCACGTGCACTCAGGAATCCAGGCTAATACCCTAAAAAATGAATCTGAAAATTACTCCAATGGAATAGAAATCATTTCATATACAGATCTCTGTGTAGCAAGAGCTGATAAAGTATCACAGTGATACCTAGAGCAGGTACAGCCTGTAAAAAAAGGCTTTGTCTTTCTTCCACAGGGTTAGTGCGGTCCCTCTGCCTTTTTGTGCCTCAGTTTCCCAGCTGTGCACACAGGCTGTTACAGGCTGTGGCAGCTGCTGGGGTCGGTTAAGAGCTAGTTACGGTTACATGGGACTGAGGATAGGAGGTGACTCCCCGAAGATGAAAACATGGGCTGTTCTAACTGAAATGAGAGTCGTGGTTTGTGATTTCCAACTGCAGTCAGGATGCCACTGTCCCGGGAAGGGAGGGACGGGCTCCTAGCGAAGCACGGTAGGTGTGCTGGACTCTGAATGTGTTTGTGAACACGAGCGTGTTCATGCAGCCTGCCTTCTGGTACCTGCAGGACAAAGCCAGCCATGGTGGCAACACGCTCTGCAGATCTAAATCAGACCTCACAAGTACAAAGTCTCTCAACCTGGCTGAATAACCTCCTAATTAAAAAAAGACAATGAGCAGCGTGTCAACTTTGCTGCTGCCCGTTCACGCGGGGAGCTGCGGAGCTACAGCCTCCCCTTCACTCCGTCTGAGCCACGTTGGCCGTGCTGAGCTTCCAGGGGGTACGTCTGAAGGGCCATCCATGAACTTGTACCCAGCCCTCGCCTCTGCACGGGGCCTGGGGAAGGGGATTTGGATCCTGGGGAGGGGGATTTGGAGCCAGGCTGGCAGCCTGGAGGAGAAGGGGCTGCAGAGCCACTGCTCTCAATGCAGTATAGCCTGGGCTGTATTCCTGTGACACACATTTACCCTCTAGCCCAGAGAGCAGACGGGTGCCGGGATCTCACACCCATCTTCCCTTCCAGGGATGAAAGCTTAACTCGAAATTTGGTCTCGAGCCTCTTTTTAAAGGGCTGCCTGTGATAGTGGAAGATAACAAGTCTAGAAAACCCTAACTGACATTACCAACATAAGAGGTCAATCAACAGTTGTTTTCCTAACATCGATTCCTTATTTCTCTCAGAGAGATGAAATTTGACCCAGTAAATCTTTCTGACCAGCAACACTTTTTACTACTTTCTGGATGGGACATGAAGAGATTCCTGAAGGAGCTTTGTGAGCAGCCCTATCTGACACAGGAAAACCTCGATCCTTGTCCACAAGGGAACCGGAGAGGGACTTGACCAAAGGTCCATTCTGCAGGAAGAGGATGGAGGCAGGAACAGGGACTGGTCTGAGCCCTGGGGCAGTAGGTGTACAGGAGAAACCATTTCCTTTTGTAACCAAGTTATTCTAAATCAATCTAGTTAGACAGATGCAAAGCACTGACACAGATGCACTGAAACTGGTTTGACCCTTGCCTGAACAGGATTAACTTGCCTCAGTTATTAACCAAATTAAACTCCAGCTCATCTTCATTGCAAGAACGGCTGTATTTTACACCGATAGTTGTGTTGTGCGGAATTTTTACAGAGACAGAGTCTGGGAGGGGTTTCCTGTGCAGCAGGTAGCTGGGGTCACCACCCAGCTCCCCACGACCTGGCTTGGCCTTGGCTAACTCCGCTGGGGTAGAAGTGTGCCTGCCTCTCCTGCAGTTGCACTCCATTCCTAATGTGTAAACCTACATTTCAGGCCATTAGCCTCTGCTGATCACAAGGAGAGTTAAAACCTTGTAGACACACTACACCTCGAGCCTGAGCTGATGTAACTGGACTGAGTTGAAATAAACACAGTTGCACGGACTCATCTTTTTCCTTACACACAGTCCCGACTCTTGTCCATGCCACTGGCTTTGCTCTGTGGTTCCCCAGCTCTGAAGGGTTAAATCTGCACAGCAGAAAACAAGAATTCTTACCCTACTTTCTTCTAAAAAAATTCAACATGTTTTGATTGTGCAGGTTAGGGTTTAGATTTTGTTATTGCATTTAGTTTCTTAAAACATTGTTTTCCACAAATAGTTTTCTTCCTCTGATGGAATGTAAAACTGTCACCGAAGAGGGAAGACCCAGCAACACTCACTGTCGTACTCCCCACCCTCTGAACTACCAGTATGCCGGTGCCACTAAACCACTTTTCCTTGTCCTGACAGATGCTAAGCTTAGGTCAAATCCCTGGGAATACACGGCGCCAGCCTATGTTCTCATTAACGAAATTGCAATCTGCTCCTGAGATGATGAGGGTGCCCTGGATTTACACCATCACAGCTAAAACCGGACTCCGTTTTGGAGGAGTGCCTGTCCGTGGGCACACGTGGCTGATGGCTCTGTGCCTTCTCTGATGACAAATTCGACAAGGCATGGAGAAGGGGCAGAGTATGATGGGCCATGGAGTCCCCAGCCCAGCCAGGGTAACGTCGCTGCTTGCTGGGGAAGGTTGACCAGCTCAGGGCTGTGAAGCTGCCGGGCTCCGATCAGCTGGCAGCTCCGGTAGCTGTAAATCGGTACATCAGAACCTACTCCACCTGAGGAAGCTGACAGATTGGTAGGTTTAAGCGACTATAAAGACCAGCCTACTTCCCTGGGCATGGCCACACTGGCGCAGAGAGCCGTGCTGCCCATGGCAGAGGCTGCTGACAGCACTCCAGCATCCGCCCCGACACGCTACCAGCATCCCCTCGCTCGGCACTGACCGTGCCACCGGGCCCCAGCACCACACAGGGCACAAAAGCTGCTCCAGAGCTGACAACTAAGGAGTAAGCGATGCTCGGGCAGGGTTAGGCCAGAATGGCGTGAGGCAGGAGGCTGAACTCGGGGGTCCAGCTGTGCAAATTCCTTCCTATCACCCACTGCTCTCCCTTTGCCCTGTTCCCAGCCCCCTCTTCTCATTCCCTAAACTTCCTGTCCGAGACTCAATCAGATGGGAACACAGGTAGAGGGCTTAAAAGACAACCAACCTACTGGAAACCCAGTGCTGCTCAAGAAGAAGGTGGGTTCTGCAGCATCCCCAGCGCAGGAAGGGCAGAGAGCAGGCTCCCACCAGTACAGGACCCTGCCCTTAATTCCCAGACGAAGCGGGGAGAAACGGAGCAGGGAAGCAGAGAGGGAATAGAGGGTGGTGAGGCCGGGTGGGCAGCGAGCAGACAGTGCCTGGGCACCTCCCAGCCCGGTGCCAGTGGAGCAGCGGGACTCACCTCCGTCCAGCGGCAGGAGCCAGCTGGGGCACCTCTTCTCCTGCCAGCCACGCCGGTGAGAGACGGGATGTCCTTACGTACCATTGCAGGGGATCAAAACCGAAAGCAGTAGGTGAGTTCCCAAATGAGCAGGAGCACTGTAAACACCGTGAAGCAAAGTCCAGCCCAGCCCAGCCAGTCCCAACTGCTTTCCACTTGCCATCACAAACACGAGCTGTAAGCCACCGCAGTCACCAGTCTGCACAAGCAGCTTTAAAACCTAAAAGGGCATATTAAAACAACTGGAGAAGTTTAAAGTGCTGTGTGGCCCTAGATTGTACTGTCTGTCCTTCCCAGGAGCGGCCTGACCCCCAGCCATCTCCGGGTGCTTCTGTTACAGGGCTGGATGCAGAGCAGGACTCATCCAGGGGACACGCAGGCACTGCCAAACGCTGGTGATTCAGCCGAAGCTCCCAAACCAGTTCAGGTGACAGGGGAGCTCTTTCCAGCACAAGCCGTGCCACCTCCCCAGCCAGGAGCCCAGCCAGGGGCCCAGCCACCGCCTCCTGAGTGGGTGTCCCCTGCCCAGGCTGCCGGCCAGGGTGGCAAAGGCCACGCAGGGCTGCAAGGGGGAACGCAAGGGGGACCTCGTACAGTGCCACCTCTCCAGCACTCCTCAAACGCAGCAGCCCGCCTCCTCAGTCCCTACAGACTACAGACGGTGAGGCAAAAAGCTCCATTGCCTATTATCAGCCCCCTAGTACTTGTATTTGCAGCTCTCTGACTTCATCTTCCAGACCCATCGAGTCACTGCTGGCTTCCAAAAGCCAGACACGCACGCGCTTAGGAACAGTCTCGCTGGAGGTGGCACGTGGGGCGTGATTCGGCCCAGGCCCTGGCTGGGAGGCTGTGCTCGTGCCTGCGGTGTCAGCACTGACTTTGCATTAGGAATGCCATCAGCTTGTGGCCAGGAGCCACAGGAACAGACCCTGGCTGTTGGTGAGTAACCGAGCACGTCCTGTGACTAAGCGACTCCATCACCTCCAGCCTTAGCTCGTTTACAGACATGAGGACGACAACTCGAATTGCTGGGCACATGTGGCATCAGAGGGGTGGGACAGGGACAGTACCAACACAACTTCCGAGAAATTCAGTACCTGAAGGGGCTACAAGGAAGCTGGGGGGACTTTTTCCAAGGGCAGGGAGTGACAGGACAAGGGCTAACAGGTTTAAACAGGAAGAGGGAGATTGAGATGGGACATCAGGAAGGAATTCTTCCCGGAGAGGGTGGGGAGGCACTGGGACAGGTTGCCCAGAGAAGCTGTGGATGCCCCATCCCTGGAAGTGTCCAAGGCCAGGCTGGATGAGGCTTGGAGCAACCTGGTCTGGTGGAAGGTGTCCCTGCCCATGGCAGGGGGTGGGACTGGCTGGGCTTTAAGGTCTCTTCCAACCAAAACCAGTCTGTGATTTCTATGAAATTGCTAAGCAAGAAAAACATTCCATGATTTCTTTGTCTCTTCTCTGGACACTTGAGGAATGCCCAACTGATGGGGGGCTGCTGGGCTCATTCTGGGGATAATGCGGGGATAATACAAGCCCGTCTTCCCCTGATGGGTTAAACGCTCTGTGCTCTCCAACCTACATGCTTCTGCAAAAACCAGCTGCACCAGCAGCTGCCATGCAGCGTACGGACAACTTCGGAAAAGCTGCCAAGCACCTTCTCTCTGAAGTGCCTACAGCGCACACATCCATGTTTACAAATGATGGGATAATAACTCCGATTTTTTTGTTTAAGGTTGGGTTTTTTTAGTTTTGTTTGGGTTTTGTATAAAGAGCTTAGAGCTGGTGGAACACATCACCCCAGTCCCTGGGCAAGAGGCGGCTTTAGTTCGAGCTGGCAGCAGCATGGGCTGCCCACCACAGTCACCGGCAGCGGGATTCAGCCCTGCTCTGACGGCTTCACCTCGAGCAGGGGGAGCCGAGGCCTGGCTCTGCCTTTCTGTCTGCCCCCCAGGTCCAGCCGACCCCAAGGGTGTTTGCCAGGGCAAACACCCACTTTCTGCTGCTGGTCAGAAACACTGGTCACTATTTGAGCCTTCCCAGGTGAAAAAGGACTCAGCCTCCCGAGCAGTCTAGTCCCTTGGACAAAGCACAACTTCCTAAGCAGACACATTCCTGCCGATGTTGAATTAATGACACTAGCAATGCTGCCTAGAAAGATGAATCACTTTACTCCCCTTCTGTTTTTATTTTCATAGCGACCAATGTAATTATCTTGACAAAAGGAAAGCAGAGCTGGAAGGAAGCTCGGGGAGGAAACCCAAACCCTCGTTCAGTGCCTGCCTGTGATGCTGCTCAGACAGTGCCCAGCCTAGGTCATCCTCCTGCTCAGCGAGAAAGCACCAAGGACGCAGCAAAGGACGGAGCGTTAAACCTAAGCCTGAACACGACTGTTTGGAACAAAGCAATGAAAAGGAAAACCTGCATTAGGTTGCTGTGCAATTTCAGAGCAGTGTCTTGCCCTACCTTGGACATACGGCTTCCACACCATCCCTTATACACTTTGTGACCTTATATACTTTAAGAAACAAAAATGCTTTTAAACGCCTCTGACTGCAGAAGCGTGAAAGCAGCTTCTTCATAAATCCAGTGCGATCCCAAGTGGAGCCAGGAAGCCACTTGAGTTGTGCACCATAAAGACTTCCACGATGCAAATTAATAAGTCTCTCTGAGGATTGGGAAGTGTGCCACATGCAGCATTTCTGAGTCCACAGCCCTTTTATCTAAGTTGTTTTTCTCCCTTTATCCCTGTCTCACTCCATGACAGTTTGGAGATTTTTGGCATCCTAACTGCAGCCTGGCTCGTCAAGCTCAACATCAACAGAGACTTTATACGTACGTGAGAAATGAGAATAGAGATAAAAATAGTCATTAGCTCTGCTTTTCGAATGCTAAACAAGCAAAATGGCAGTGCTCCAGCAAAGGAAGGGGTTTGCACCCCTTCTGATCCACATCTGGTTAACACTGCCCAGCACCACTGGCTGCAGTGGAGTTGCTGCAGGGCTGGATGGGAGGGCTTTCCTCCGCTGCACGCTTCTCGGACCTCAGCGATGCTGCGTTCAGGCTGGGACCACATTAGCAGGTAGCACGGTGCGACAGGAGCAAGTCTGAAGCAGGAAGAGCTGGTGCTGAACTGGTGCCCTGGGAGGGGGATGGCTGCTCTGGGAGCACACCAGCTGGTTCAGCTCCCGCTGAAATCACTCCAGGGGCTGAGACTGCTGCGTGGTACAGACCCAAGCCCAGTGAGTGGGGATGAGTGGCACAGGCACCTGAGAAGCACGTGCCCAATCCACACTGCAACACCGACCTGGACGCTCTCAGCCTTCCAAGGACGAGTGGGAGCAACGTCCATCCCTTCCCATTCACAGCGCTGGAGAGCCCTGCGGAGACGCTCATGCTTCCAACATGCTGCCGCCGCCTTGCTCTAAATCAGATCCAGACAAACTGTTTCTCGGAGACCATCCCAGATTGCTGCAAACACTAAAACAAGTTTGGAAACACTGGGAACACTGGACTCCATTAAAAAGAGGCGATCCATGCCAAGGCTGAGAGAACAAGAATGTGACCTAGCGGGACTGTCTTGGCTTGCACATGGCTCATGGACAAAGCTCGCTCTTTCTCCCTTGCTTTTCACCACTGCCAAGCAGTGCCTCGCTCCCTTTATTCTGGCAAGTGTCTTAGGTAAAATGTACAAGAATTTCTCTCCTGCCAGTGAATTTTAGAGGAGAAAATGGAAAATGGCACTGGGTGACAAGCCAGAGTTCAGCAAGGCGCCCGAGCACAATCCTGCATGTACGCGCAGCAGCGAAGGGACCGAGACACTGCAGAGCTACTACTGCGCGGCTGAACACCTGGGCCCATCACTGCAGAACGCTGTCATCCTTGTGCCACGCTTCGGAGAAATCGTAATTATAAACAGGAATAAGAGCCATGGCCCAGAGACTCACCCGCCGCAAGGCATCATCCCCACACTTTGAAATACGGCTACTAAAATCAGAGATGTTCAGTGCCCATTGTCAGAACGCTCAAAACTCCAGCTAGTTTGGCGATTACTATAAGGTATTCCAGGCGGTTTTCCAAGGCATTAGTGAGATAAAACGAAGAAAAGAAATACGCTTTTAAAAGGTGTGTTAAACATTTGCCTTCTCATCCAGGCACTGTATTTTAATGAGGTTTGTTTTACTTCTTCTGGTATTTGCTTTGTCACACGGTGGAAGTCTCAGAGTATTTCTGTCAAGGGTAAATGATTTGGCTTGAGCGGGTGGGGGCTGAGAGGGCTGCAGGGGGAGGCTGGTGGGCACCAGCCAGGCAGGGCACGCTGGTAAAAGCCGTTGCCACTCACGGCCCGTAGCACTGTGGGCAAGCAAAGCCTCTGCTTTCCTCACACAACAGCTTAGCTTTGAGTCCTCCAAATCAGACACGTTAGGAGAGAGCCACATGCTGATCCCACAAGTGGGAACACAGCTACAGGATTTTTATTTATGGTGATATTAAATATGCAACAATCATTCCCCAACATCAGAGTAATAAACATCAGTGCTCCATCTGATCTGGAATCAGCAAGCATGCTTCTCACATTCACAGAGAGAGACAAAAATGCTAAATTATTTATGCTTTGAATATGAACAAATATAGAGAAATAAGTTAATTCGGTACAGTGCAGCCGAGGAGATTCAGGGCAGATCATTGTACATCCTTCAATCAAAACCTCCTCTCTCAATACTCTAAACAATTGTTTCTCCTCCAAAAAAGTGGGTTAAAGAACTCTAATTAAGGGATCAGCAGAATCATTTCTGACAAGTTTTTTTAGATCTGACAACACATGTAAAACCACCACCCCTCCCCACATCCTTGAACATTTATGGGGATATAGCACCAGAGCTGTGCAGAGCATGCCAACCGCAACAATCAAATTAGGGAAGTAGTGGTTGAATGATTTTCCAGGACATGAGCAGATTCCATTGGTTGGTAGGAGCAAACATATTCCCAACTACATTCTACAAAACTCCTTCTAAAACAATTCTATTGTGGTCACCAAATACCAAAGAAGCAGAGGAAAGAATCGAGCCATCCTGCCTCGTATTGCGCTTCCCCTTCTCACTGACTGTACCGTAACGGAGTTTTCACAGCCAGTGTCCGTCTGTCTCAGCAGGGTGATTTATACTACTGCCCTGTTCAATACCGAGTGGACATAACCCTGCAATCGTCAGTCGGAAGTCACAAAGTTGTCACACGGCTACCAAACGCCACGTCCACCCCAGGGCTGTCTTGTCCCGTGTACAGGCATGAGCTGCAGGACCTGCCCAGATCCCAGGGAAAGACTGTCGGCCTAGCCAGTGCCATCACTCCCCCAGGTGAGGACAGGCCTTTCATAGCATCACGGAATGGTTTGGGCTGGAAAGGCCCTCAGAGCCCACCCAGTCCCACCCCCTGCCATGGGCAGGGACACCTTCCATAGCCCAGGGTGCTCCAAGCCTCATCCAGCTTGGCCTTGGACACTTCCAGGGATGGGGCATCCACAGCTTCTCTGGGCAACCTGTCCCAGTGCTCCCACCCTCTCCAGGAAGAATCTCTCCCTGATGTCCCATCTCAGTCTGCTCTCCCACAGTTCAAAGCCGTCACTCGTTTCTGAGCACTGTCACACAGCAGCGGCACACACGGGCAGGGGACCCCACGCCCCTGCTGTGGCACAGGGCTCAGCCCCCCAGGGTTTTGGCAGGGCCAGGGAGCCCGGGCAGCGCAGGGAGCCACGCTCTGCCACCACAGTCCTGCTTCAAACCACACTGCCTTCTGGAATAGGCAAGCCATTGCAAGGACAACCAAAAACTTTATATCCCATGTTTTCATTGTGCCTGCACAGGTTTCTTTATGTTTTATTCAACACTTCCCTGCCCATATAGAAGGCTGTAAATACCAGCACGTTAATGAACCCATATTATAATCATTATAGCTATTAACCCAGGAGGGCTGTGAAGTTTCGGGGCTGTTGTCTGCTCCAGAGCCAGCCACGGTCTCATCCTCATTCCCAGCCCTGCTGACAAAGTTCCCCAAGCCTGGGGTCCTGGATGGCAGTGCTGTGCCTCAGCCCGGCCACTGATGGATTTTAAACATCCTGGAAAGCTGAGTCATTAAGTGAATGCCTGAATAATACTCCATGCTCTCCATAGAAACCTTCCTACTTTCCATGTAATTACAGAATTGCTATTACACCTTCCACGCTGCCCTGAGACCTATGGCCAGCATTAGCCAAGTGTTTGCCGTGTCCCACTGACATTTCAAGCTTGGCAGGAATGAAAATCTACAGGGAAAGTGGTGCAATTTCAGGAGGAATGACAAGAATTCTGGGACAGGAACTGATTTTCCAGCAATCGCATCAAGCCCTCTCCTACCCACGTGAGTGTGCATGTGGCAGGGAAGGGGACAAGATGAGAAAGAGGGGATGAGCACTGCCCTTCAATTTCTCAACAGTTTCTTAACTTAAATCCTCCATTCTGAGCATAAGTACTAAATCAAGCTCAAGGAAGGAAAAACTTAATTAATCAGAGGTAGCTAAGTTCAAAGGGGGCCTGGGGTCAGCTTTATTACTATCCTTCACTTTGGAGGTACAGGGTTTATGGATAATCCCTGCCTGCTGCAGAATGACAACTACGTGGTGCCTAGTATTTCCTGGCAGTAACTAAATTTGAAGGTCTCCACTCATCTTTCTTTCCACTCATCTTTTTAAAGCTTAATACTGTCACTGAAATATAACTGAGGCCCATACGTAGCACAAGGGTTTAAAATACCACGCACAGTCCGGTGATACCATGTACAAGCTCCATGTAGAACCCTGCAGACTCCTCTAACCAAGGATTTTGAATGTGTGCTTTACACTGATCCCAGTGGAACAGAATTACTGGAGATGGGCAGGGGCCCCATCGGACCCCATGGGGGTAACGGGCCAAGGAGGCCCGCTGTGATCCGCTTATTTAATATCTCCACATCCACAGGTCTACTCTTCAGTCCAGGGAACTGAATTACAAACTGAACATTACAAACTGAACATTACAAACTACATCTTTTTATTATCTACACGGACAGAATCACTCAAGAACTTCACCATTACCAACAGCCATCAGCTGCCTGATTAAATACCAGCAATGACGATGCCATCACAAGCAGAACCAGGTCTTTACGGACCACCTGCCATGGCCAACACCCCCTGCGAAGGTGACCAGGTGCTTTGTACCAGCCCACAGACTCGCACGCTTTGACCCCTTCCCCTGGAGCTGACCCGTGGGCCCCGACAACAGCCCTGATAACCACCAGCCCAACATTTCTCTCGGCTCCAGACGAGATGGCCACAGTTTGTGTGTTTCGAGGAGGGTGCTCGGGGGTTTCTGTGCCCAGCAGCGTGTTTCCCCAGGGCTCGGGGAAGAAGGGCTCTCCCAAAACGCATGCAGCAGATGAACTCGTTTCTGCCCCACAAACCCAGCTGCTGTGCTGGTGTTCGCCCCTATTCCCAGCCAGCTGCCAGTACGCGGAGGTAGTTTCTTTTTCAGTCCTGGAGGTGCTTGGGATGGATCACCCACGCACATCTGCAGCGTTCTGACTGGGCTGAACGCTGGCCATCGCAGCCAAGGAAGGTGCCCATCCTGTCCCAGATTGATCCGAGTCTCAGTTGCTGGCCATAGCAGCCAAGGATGTCCCAGATTGATCCGAGTCTCAGTTCAGAGGGGGTGGGGGGGTTACATCACCTCCTGGGTCAGATTTGGGTTGATGCTGGAGCGTTGTGACACTCGGCTGGTTCAGTCGACAAGGAAAGGCTGAGGGGTATGAGGACAGTATGTACTGCAGAGTAGGTACGTGAGAAGGGCAGGAGCTATTCAAGCCACAGGGCAGCACTGGTGAAACAAGTGGCTAAAAAGTGGCCATGAATAGGTTCAGACTCAAAAATCTGATAGAAGGCTCTTAACCATGAGAGAAGTGAAATTTGAGCTTCCAGGAGGGAGAACGGGGAAGAAAACCTCAATGATGTTAAGCCGGAGAAAATATTCTTATGAAGGATATTCTAAAACATGGTCATCAGCAACGGAACAGGTCTGGATCTGAGCAAAGAGGTCCCTTCTGGTCATATGGAAAATGTCCTGGCTGCTCTAATGACATCCCAGGAGTCTCTATGGCCAGTTCTTGGATATCCTTCCTGGAGGTCTGGTGAGGGATGAATTGAGACAGAGGTGTCCAGCGCAATAGCTGTTCCCCACTACCGCAGCAGCCCTTGCACGAGGAGTGCGAATCAGGACAATCCAGGAGGATGCGGTCATTTAGTCCGAGGCCTGATTAGCTCCCGTCTGCCCCACAGAGGCGGGCAGGAACATACATGTTGGACAGCAAGAGCCCCATTCCTGCCAGCCCCACAGCTGCCTGCTGACCTTGCTCGGCATCCAACTGCCTGATGCAGATAGGCCGAATGGAAGGGGTTGGCTGGTCCCCGGCCAGGAAGGGGCAGGTGGACGGGGGTCCCCAGGGGCTCCCCACAGCACCCTGTGGTGGGATCCGTGCCAGAGCCCCGTCGCCAGCGTGTTCCAAGGAAGCATTTGTTGGGCCGGGGATGGTGAGTTCTACCCCATGCCTAAATGGTAAAGCCAGCATTTAGTTCCTTCATCTCCCCACGAAGTATCTCATTTCAATTTAATTTCACAGTTGTAATGGATTTTTCAAAAATATTCAAGAACATATTTACTTTCCAACATCTTATTTCCTTTCACATTTGAAAAAACTTTCTATCTAATCCCCCAAGTCATCCTACAGTCTGAATAATTTCAAGTTTTTAATCAATAGCTGTCAGACTTGTCAAATTACTTTAGGGACCACAAAGCAATTTTTAAACATTCATAAACCCTCGTAGAACAGTTAAGTGCACTGAATTTTAAAAGAAAGAGGAACTGAATAACACTGATCAAATAGGATTATATTCTGGCAAATTATAAATTAGTTTTTTATGAATCATCTCACAGCTACTTATCTAGTGTCAGGCTTCTACTGCTATCGAAGGAGAAGTGACTGTTCACCTCTAGAGAAAGAAGTGTCTTGTCTTTTGCGTCTGACCCTCCTAAGCAGGAGCAGTGTGCAACGCTTTTTTTGTTGTCCTTTTTCAAAAGCACCATCGTTGTCGAGCTAGCTACCTTGGGGGTCTCTCCATCGTGCTGCCTAGGCCAGAGATGGCCAAGCTGCTGCTCCGAAGCTGTAGAAATGCATCTTGGCTCCTGACATCATTCCCAACCCAGTCTTTGCTTCCCAGTGTGCTTCTGGCATGTGAATCTGACATGTCAGTCTAGAAACCAGGGTCGCCAAAAGTTCTCAATTTATTGGACATCTGCACCCAAACCACAGCTTGAATCTTTATGGGGGTGATTTTCCACATTGCACTAAGGCAAACTGTCGGATGGATGTGGGAACCTGTGCTGCTGTTGCCTGTTCTGTGCTTGTTCTAGGAACAGAGAGAGCAGGAACGTCTGAAGAAGTCAAACATGCTTATCCAGAAATGACTTTACACACAACACTCTCACCTCATCATCGCAGCGTCTTTCTTAAGTTTGAGGGATGTGGCCTGCGTAGGGGAATAAAAAGGGAGCTTCGCAGCTACACCAAGAATGTTGGAAGCCTTCCAGGAAAAAGTACGGCTCAGATCAAAGACGGGATGAAGGATGATCAGAAGGAAGGAACGTTTCAGCTGGCCACATGCAGACTAACAAGTCCAAACCCTCCGCCCTCCTTCCTCCAGCTGAACTTACTCTTCCCCTGTCTCAGAACCACCCCAAACGTAGTTCCTGCGTGAGACTGGCTCCCTCCCTGCCAGGCCTCCTTGATCTCCATCAGAAGGGCTAACCGCCAGCGCAGAGCCCCACCAGCCATGAGGCCACAGTGATGAAGGGGCTGAACCCTGGATGCACCACGATGCCAGGGAAATTCCCATTCCTTGGCTACTGAAGACAGGCAGGAGCAGGACAGCACAGTGGAAGGCACCGTGTTTTCCTGGGAAAGAGCTGCTGACAGGAGGGCTCAGGCAGGGGCCAGGCAGGACACATCCTGCTGCAGGCAGGGTGCGGGGGGATGCAGGGATGCGGGGGGCACGCACTCTGCTGCAGCTTCACGGCCAGCACAGGCACGGCCATGAACCAGAGCACAGGCCTCCCGAAGTCCTTCTGTGGAATGATTTACCACCCCCTCTGCCGTGTCTCCTCACGCCTTCCCGGAGCTCCGGCATGCACAGATTTGTGGATGCAGCACTGTCAGACCTGCAAGTTGTGCTTCCTGTCCTGCAGACTGCTGCTCAGAGAGGCATTAAATACATTCCCCGGCTATCTGCATCTGCTGCAGACATCCTTTGCCAGAGATGTGCAATTTTATCTCTAAAGCCTCTAAATACCAAACAACGGCTGCTTTTAACCTTTACACCGGTTTCTGGTTTCCCAAAGGATTCTGGCTGTTGCCATCTTAATCAGCGCAGTACTGACAGCAGCAGGAGAGTCCCAGCTTACACAGTCACGCCGCTGTACGCCGACAGCCCGCAGTTGCTCTCCTGCCCCGGCGCAAATGCCCCAGAGCAGCATATCCAGCAAACACAGACTTTTCATATCCAGCTGACCTAGTTTTGACAATGGCTCGATGTCTAAACTATCGCTCTGGAAGCTGAACCTGTCCCGGCTTTGGGAAGCCTTATTCCTAGAGCCCAGGTGGCCAACATCTGCCCCAGCTGCTTTCCCAGCCTTCAGCTGGAGTCTGCAAGCAACGAGCACAAAGAGCTTGGAGCAGGGGATGGGAGAGTCTGTAACTGCTGGCTACTCCAGAAGGAGATGTGGGATTGTCTGACTAATTCACAGAGTTGGTTTTGTTTTTTTTTTTTTAGTTCAACTTGAAGACACAAAAATATTTTGATGTTTTTAAGGCTTACTTTGCTTTTCTTAGTGATGTGCTTAGTGGGTTTGTCAAACTAGACATCACAGACATCGCCAGGCTATTATTCTGGTGCAGCTTTCCCAGTATTTAGCTTATTGCTGTCTTCCCCGTGAACTAGAAAACCAAACATATTCAAGCACGTTGTGCTAACGTACAGAAACTCGTGCAAACATACGTGCAATTACATGTATTGTATGTTCAAGGCCAGAACAATATAGACTCAAGATCTAAATAAACAGTAAATACGTAACAGGACACTGAGCAGATCAGTTCAGCATCAACGATGGAGTGAACTTTTGAACTTAAATGATTAACCCCCTGAATTACACTTGAGAAGGACTCAAACATTTCATTACTTTGCATTAGTAATAATAATAAAATCAGAGCGCTTTTTGTCGCGAGATACCCTGCCCTGGGATTTGTTAAAGAGTATTTAATTACAGGGCTATTTCATTAAATGTAAAAATTAAACTAAAGACAAGAGGCTGTGATTTTAGGAAAAAAAAAAGAAAAGAAGCACCAGTGAAAAAGAGGCACTTAACAGGGCATAAGAGGAGGTAGAGAAAACACCCTAAAAGAAGCACTGAAGAGCAATTTCTCCTCATATTCAGATAAAGAAGTGACCAGGGACCCCCCGGCGCAGTCCCAGCACACGTGGCGTGGGCAGGACAGCCCAGACCTGCGTGGAGCTGGAAAGGACCGGCCAGCACCCATGGGCATCCCGCGGGTGGCCAGGCCATTGCGGCCATGGTCCCTCCGCTCCCGGTGTTACTTTTGTTTGAAATGACCCAAAGTCCCTCACCGTTCTGCATTTTTCTTCACCTCTGGAGACCTTCCCACACAAAGAGCTGTCTTCTAGGTACAGTCACACTGACAGAACCAGAGAGAAGCCGGCGGAGCAAAATGCTGTCACGCAATCCAGGGGGAAAAAGCTCCTCCAAACGGAGTAAGAAAGATGAAACAACCGCTGTGAACGTGAATTTTAAGTTACTACAGTGTCCTCAGTGTGTTTCACAATCAGGTGGGTGTACTCCCTTCCCCAGGAGGGTCAAATAGGAGCAGCATGGAGGCAGGAGCTGCCCACCCCAGCACCCGGGTGTCCAGCTCTGCCCTCCAGCACACCCACTGCAGGCAGAGGAGGGGGCTCGGGAGAGAGTCCGAGTGCTTGTTTTTCAACAGTTTGTGCTTATCTGAATTTGTGGAAGCATTTCAGAAACTCCGTCAGCGCCTCGGGGAGCTGTTTCGTGGTCTGAACGGACAGGGAGCTGGGAATAACTCGGGAACCAGCCGGATCAGTTCAGCTCCTACACGCCGAGGAGTGGGAGTAGATCAGATCCTACCTCACGTCAGTCCCAAGGTGGGTGGGAGGCAGAGAAAAAATATCAAACAAAAAGCTTAGCTCTAAATGGATGCACTGGGTTTCTCTTAACCCAGGCTGTACCTTTTCTTTCCAGGACATCTCCCTCACACCTGCCAATTCCTTTTTTTAACTTGAAAATATTTGGTACCACTTCCAAACCATGCTTGCATTACTTCCAAAAGTGCCTGTTTCTCCAGTATGAAAAAAAAAATCCATCCTGAATCCATGTTAACATTAATAATGGCCCCAGAATGTTTCATTGTCATGCTGGCATTGTGTTATTGCTAAATATACCCAACAGCCATTTAATGTCTACCTGCCACCTCGAGCCACCCCTCAGAGCCCAGCTGTGGGACTGGGACTAAATGGACTCCCCACCCAGCTGGGCTTCTGCAAACACTGGTGTTAATGGACAGAAACACCCTCAGCTTTCAAATCCCTAAGTGCTTTTCACAGCTGAGTGACTCCAGTCACCATCAGCCAGGCTTTACAGCTGGATCAGTGAAGAAGACACAAAAAACAGCCGTTCGCCTCCTGAAAGTCACATGCTTGTCATCGTCTTTAAAAGGATGCTCTGAATAGAGATCAACATAGGAAGTGCATGAATACATAAACATTGAGACACACTTTTTTAAACTCCGCTGTGGAGAAGATGCCATATGAAGTGCTAAAATACGTGGACGGTCCTGCCGAGAAGCGTGTTCTGGTGTAGCACTGCCCAGAAACGTGAACGGTACTGGGATGGGTCCTGGAAGTCCAAGACCACACAAGTTCTCCTGAATTACAGTTCATTTCTCTCACTGAAATAATACTTCTGGTTTAGGAATACAGTTCCATACATCTGCCATGAGATCTGGCCTTAATACACTCAGCTTTATAATTAACACCAACTTTTGTATCTACGAAGGCTAAGAGGTCTCTGGGGTTCCTGATCAGGGAATAAGTCTATTTAAGGCCTGGATTGATGGTGTATTACAGGTGTGTGTTTAGCAGGGGCTCAGGGCTCCAACAGTTGGGTTCAGAAGTACTTTAAGGGGATCTTCTCACAGCGCAGAGGGCACCCACGAGCCCCCTCTCCTGGGTGCTCACTGAGGCTGCCAGGGCAGGGTAGAGACTGGAGCATCACTTCTAACCCCCTCTCCACTAAGCAGGAGGAAGAAGCCGAGATGAAAATACCCTGAGGTTGTAAGCTGGTATTTAAAAAAAGAAGTTCCACTGAGAAATTACAGCTGGGATTTGATTTGCTGCCATTCCCATTGGCATTTCTGGGAAATTTCCTTTTTATAAATAAAACATATTTTAAAGTAAAATGTCTGGCTTCGAGGTTTTCTCGTGCAACCTAGTGAAGAACACTGCAGAGTATCTTTGTAGACAAGAAAGCCCAATTATCTAATAAGCCTCGGATCTGCGTTGCAATCACAGCAACGGAGATCGGTGCCCCAAGCAACAGGAACTGGACAAATATATAAAATAAAAAAAGCCATCAAGATTCCCCATTTCTAACCTAAACTGCTCCAGTCACCCAGCCACTCAACTTCTGCCATCTGTGAAATGGGAATATGGTCCGTAGCTGCCGCCTTGAAGAGCTGTTAGGAGGACTTATACAAGAGTAATTAGAAAATACGATATATGTGTTAGACATTACTATTCCTAAAGCATTTTCCTGTAAGCTGCTGGGAGGCCTGACTCACTCCATGGCCTTTGGCAAGATGCTTATCTCCTCTGTCCTTTCGTGCATGTTTTGAGCCCAGTATCCCACAACAAGCTCCTAGTCTATCTAATACGGTACCCTGCCTCCAGCAGTAGCTAATAGCTGATGTTTCAAAGGAAGGCAATCTTGTTAACAGAGGGAAAATACAGTTCCTGACCCTTGAAGGCAGGCAGGCAGAGCCCTGAAACTTTTGATTTATTCTTCCTGCTAAAAAATTCTCAATGCTCATAAAAGGCTCTCTCCTTTACTCCTCCTCACCGCTGTGTTTTAAGTCCAGCCACAGTTTATTTTTCCGGAAACCTAGGTGATGAAATTTCATGTTGATGTTACAGCTAACATGTAGAATGCCCTGCTCCTTCCCAGCGCCTGGGTAATTGCCATTAGCATTAACAGAGAGGGCTCCGTTCCACGCAGAGGAGACATCTCCAACACCGAAGATGGGCAACAGCGCCCAGCTCTGATGGAAGAGCACTCTTAGAAAAGAAAGCAGGGAAAAACAAGAAATGAGCCTGATGAACCAAACCGACCCTGTAGCTGAACCCAACCTGCTGGCAGATCGTTCCATAGACCCACTGAGCGCTCGAGGCAATGCCTCCAGACCTGCTGGGTCTCTGACGCAGGGC
Source organism: Eurypyga helias (assembly GCF_000690775.1). Taxonomy (NCBI): domain Eukaryota; kingdom Metazoa; phylum Chordata; class Aves; order Eurypygiformes; family Eurypygidae; genus Eurypyga; species Eurypyga helias. The sequence goes on from NW_010267552.1 coordinate 23,583, forward strand.
TCAGCACTGCTGACTGCATCATGTGTAGTTGGGGCGTCTCAGGGGCAGCACCCGTGAGCAGATGAGGCTGGATGGGCTCAGGTGATACCAGTCTGCCACAACACGGGACAAAACATCCCCAGCATGTGACAACATCCCCTGCAGACCTCCCTCTCCCCAGCCTCTTTGCATGTGTCCCAGACTGCCCCCAGAACTTGTGGCTGCAGCCCTACAGCTCCCTCCTCTGTGGGGTTTCTTGTGGGGTTCACAGACTGGTTTGGGTTGGAAGGGACCTAAAAGCCCACCCAGCCCCCCCCCCTGCCATGGGCAGGGACACCTTCCACCAGACCAGGTTGCTCCAAGCCTCATCCAGCCTGGCCTTGGGCACTCCCAGGGATGGGGCATCCACAGCTTCTCTGGGCAGCCTGTCCCAGTGCCTCCCCACCCTCTCTGGGTTGCTGTAATGTGTGAGATTTGTTAAATCTGAGGCCTGTCCACTATCTCCATCTCCCACCCCGGCACTGCATTCACGAAAGGGACAGGAAGAGGCCACCAGCAGGTGACATGAGTCAATAGGAAGCACTGGCCTGCTCTCAGTCAGGGATAAATAAAATTACTGCAAAAACAATAACCTTGCAGAGCTACCTGCAGGAAAACAAAGAAAGCGGGTCTGGGTAGAAGCACCGGAACAATTGCCCACACCAGCTGTGGGTACAGCGCAGGCCATGGAATTCAAAGCTGGGATTTTTCCTGCCTGCTGGAATTAGAGAACAATGAGCAAAACCTCTCCTGATAGGAAAGGGAAGCAGCTCAGCTGGAACATGCAGCCACGGCACCCAGGTCCCCAGCCCTGCCATGCTCGGGAGCCCGGGGGCTGCAGGCAGGAGGGGTCGGCTCTCGCGTGTCACGAGTCACTCGGACAAAACACCTACCTGCTGCTCTGGCTTCTTCCGATTTACTAGGAACATGTATGCTGCTATGGGTTCGTGTTTGAAAAATGCTTTGAGATCTCTCACTTAAGCACTGCTGAGACATCAATTACATCAAGTGTTAATGAGGTTTTTATGCTTCCACTGCACTAGTGACTCTAGTTTGTATTTTAGAAGCCACGCACAAACATACAGCCGGCTTTTATACACACCAGGGGCTGCTACCTGAAGGTCAGGGAGAAGGATGCCAGCGGACTCGACAATGGCATCGGTTTTTATAGGCCACAGGCGGGACCCAAGAACCATTTTTAACTCATGTTGCTGTGGCACAGCCCCTGTAAAGCCAGAGCTGATCCACCCTGTTCCTGCTGTGTAAACGTGGAAATGAAGAAACAGAGTTTAAGGCAAAGGCCTTTGGGTCCCCAGGAACCTCTTGCTGAAGCCCAGAGGGGCTCCTGCGCAGCCCTGTAACCCCCCCAGCAGTCCCTAGCTCCTCCCAGCCCGAACTGGAAGGCAGATCATTTCAAGATCCCTAAATTACTGGATAGGAAGGAACAAACGAGCCCAGAGAACTGTTAGTGCTGTCACATTCTGATGACTAAAAGCTGGGGCAACTTGAACAGTAAAAGGCACCTTTTGGGCTAACACTGCCTCATGTTTGGTGAGCAGGTAACAGAGGAGACAGACGTGCTGGGAGTCAAGGGTCTCTTTATCAAACCTGGTTTTAACTAACAACCTTGCAACGATGCCAAGAGCACCAGAAAGCTCCCAGTCAGCACCGCATCGCAATCAGGGATTAATTTGTCACACGAAGCTTTGCTTGCTGTACATGACAGAGCTCATAAATTCTCATTTTTATTGATGTTGTCCTGGCCGGACATGCTGGAAAAGGCTGGCTGTGCCGCAGGCATCCCGGGCAACCACCTGGGGATGGGCAGGGAAGCGCAAGCAGCCTGCACCATTGATTCCATCTGACTGGGGATAACCCCAATTTATCAAGGACACAGGCTCAGTATCTGACTACCTCCACACGCACAGAGGCACAGCACGGTACAGCCACAGGCAGAGGAGGTGTCACCGTGTGCTCAGCACAGCAGTTCTCCCTCAGCAGTCGGCTCGGTCCCACACAGGAGGCAGCTCTGACATTTCTTGGCATGGTCTGTGCAATTTAACGCTCTCAGTTCTCATGCCCACCGTTACAAGCCCCACCACAGGCTCATCAGGCACTGACTGCTCTCCTCGGTATTTTGTATGTTCCCTTCATATCACTTTTCCCAAGATGCTGACCCCCTTTCCCAGACCCAGCAGGAGAGTTTGCCAAGATGTGCCCGTTCTCCGTGTTGCATGGAGGGAAGAGCAAGGCATGGAGGGAAGAGCAACCTGAGACTGGAAGATGTGAAAGGCACTGTTGGGACAGTAAGTGTTAGGAAATGTCCTGCACTGTGACGATCAGCACTGATTTGAACCTTTCCCTCCCATGGGACGACACCGGCACATGCACCACATCGTGCAGCCCTTCGAGAACGCTCCCGTCCAGCACATGGGTCAGTTCCACTGCAGGATATGACAAACTGTTTAGAGGCTTTGTTAAAGACTTTTTATCACTTTATCAGTCTAACTCCTGGGTTTATTATCTGCAGCCCAGTTGGCATCCTGCTCTTTACTGGGAAACGGAGTGTGTGAGACCCTCCCATCGCTGCCGGGCAGAGGCTGCCACTTGCCACTGCAATAGTGACAGCAAAATGCAGAGTATCTCCAGTGCCACCAGCAAGGTCCTACCTGACCCCAGCACCCCCGCTCACTGCTGCTGGGACACCCAGTGAAGGAACTGGTCCCCAGCTGGGGCCTGTTATCCCTCACTGTTCATGGGTGCTGTATTACCACCAGGAGGAAAAAGAGGCCAAGGCTCTGTTTATAAAAACACAAACAAGAACATTCTTATATGGTGATGGGCTGGAAGGAGCCAGTGCTGCAGGAAGGGAGAACCTCTTGGAAGAGGTCTTCAGCTGTCAAAATTAAATAAGCCTGTACATGCTGACATAGTCACTGACTGGAATAATCAGCAGCTTAGACCCAGCATTTAACACAACTCCAGCAGACATCAGTGCCCAACAAGTCCTAAAGATTGGGTCTCAAGTACCTAAAATTTGAACTGAACAAATCAGTGCCTTTACATCTTGCTATCCCAGATGATACAGATCCAAGTTCTTTCAATTGCTCTTCTCAACGCAAATGACAATTGTATCTTACATTATTAAATCTGTCATCAAATGGCAGGTCTCTGAAATGGTGAAAGTCAGTGAGAAGCAAAGAAGGGGGGTGTTTCTGTACAATACCTAGCTGAGGGAGCCTTTTAAATCAGGTGTTTTACCTGTCACTTTCAGCAGAAGGAAGCTCACAGAACTACGGAGTGCTTTCCCATCCCACTCACTAGCTTCCCAGCTTCCCAAGTCTGCACCTGAGGCCACGAAAGCCTGGCAAGCCCTGTGATAAAGCACCAGACAGGCACGGGGCTGCCGCTCGGCCTGGGAGCGAACGGAGCACCACGCACTAGGGTTCCCCTGAGAAAACAGCGACATCTCCTATGGAACGGAGGCTCCACTTTGTCTGCAGCCTGACTTTTCCACCCGCGCCGCTCACATCTCCCTCTTCTAATATTGTCACTAACGAGGCCACAGGAGATGGCTCAGCCTCACAAGAGTCTACGTTATCTTCCCAAGCCCCACGGCAGCCCTCTTCTCCCGAGCACTGCACTCGTGCCCAGGGACACCTCTTGCTAGCTGCTGCGCAGTGGGAGGAAGGATGGTGCCTGGAGCCCAGCCACAGCGTCGCAGCTGTGCTGTGCAAACGTGCTGCAAGGCCATGCATTCTGCTGGCTGCGTCTCTCCAAAGACCATCCAGCTCCAGCCCTGCTTCATCTGTGCTGCCCAAAGGAAAATGACTGAAATGATAGCTGGGAATCAAAAGGGAGCATGGAGGGTCTGATCAGTTTACCTCTGAACATTAACACGACTAGTAATTACCATTAGCTACATCCAGCTATGGTTTAATGAGAACAGACATGCAGCCTTGACCTTTTCTCCCCCACTGCACGCTCCTTTCCTTACGCCCTTCCTACAAGGCAGGACCCTCGACCGTGGCTGGGGCAGCTCAGCAGCCGGCTCGGGCTCGCAAGTCTCAACGGGGCTTGTCTTAATAGAAGAATTCACTGGTTTTGTTATATTGAGGTGTTCCCAGCTGTACATATTATTATAAATATGCTTCATTTTCAAACTGTGACTATTATTTGCTGCATTATTGACTAATTCACGGCTAAAAGGGATTCTGCCACTGTTGAAGATACTGCAAGCAATACTGGACACCCTGCTACTTTGGGGGAAAAAGAGATGGGAGGGAGGAAGTGTGTCTGAAATCTAATGAGAACGCAAATGCTTGCCAGACTTTAATTTGAAATACTTTCTTTCTTTTTAACAATATCCTTTTCCGCTGGGCTCTGGAAAGAGAGGAGCTGGACAATTGTACGGGAAGCTGGGAGCGACTAACAATAGAGGAGGAGCGGAGAGGGGAGTGAAACCAGCCTATCTCCTTCTGCTCAAAATGAAATGTGAAAAGAAACAAATTGCATAAAGGATGACTAACAAAGAGAGCTTTAAAAATCATTTCAGGGTTAGTCTTTTCAGGTTCCCAGCAGGGACGTCAGGAAAGGACACCGGGTTTCATACATTACATAAGTTTTAGTACATCTCCCTTTAAAGTTAGCTCCGCTCTACTCTTACCACGTACACAGCCGCCTACACACAGCCGGGACTGCTTGCCAACACACCCTACCCCAGTCCGCGGCCAATTCTTTCTTTACAGTCGCACAGACCTTTTACAATCGCTTTGAAAAGTCTATGAATTCTGGATGCAGCGCCCTGGCCGCTCTGCTCCCTGCGGATGGGAGGGAATCGCCTGCCTGTACATCGGGTTCTCAAATCACCGGATCCCTTCTGCAAGAGTATCAGGGCCCAGAGGAAACACCTTTCAAGCAAACCATTTTACCACTTGATTCCTGCATCTCCCTCCCCGGGAATGCCTAAGGCGTGGAACGCTCCTCTTCCCGTGACTGACCGTGGAGGTTGGCTGGAGGCGCAGCCCCCACAGGCTGAATTCCCAGGAAACAGCACAAACATCTGCACCATGGAACCTCCTGACAGAGCTCGGGGATCGCTGCTCAGAGCAACCCAAGGTTTGAGACTCCAACACGCGGCGAGATGCTGTAGCCCCCGCAGTCCCCACCAGCTGAAACAACGCGCTGGCCAAGGCTCTTTTCTCCCTATCTGCTCCCAGCCCTTTTTTAAAACGCAGCACAGGAATTCAGCGGATTTTATAGGTCCGGCTTTTCAAATCTGGATCATCCACTTCCAGAGCAAGCTCACAAAGGTGCAGGAAATACTTTGTCATTGCAGTTCCACAGTAATTTGGCAAATCCCAGTGAACCACTGAAAAGAAAGGCAATGGAAAACTACCAGACACTTACCCAAGCCTCCCCAGGGCAGAAAAATAAGACCAAGATAGAAAACCAACTCGGAGGGCCGCGGGAAGGTCAGCTCCTCCGGGAGCAGCGCAAGTCCATCATCTGGGCTGCCTCCCTTGTCCGGGTCGGTCGGCGCCCGCTGCCTTGGACCGAGCGGGTTCCCAAAGCGCCCGCAGCCTGCCGGACCGCCAGACTTCCTCTGCCGCTGACCGTGGGGTTGGTAACGTAACCCGGCTATCGCCCTTCGTGAAGGGGGGGTGAGGGAGGGAAGCTCAGCCCCTTCCCTTCCTTTGTAATTCAAACCCTTCCTCGAGGTTCTGCTTTGGCGAGAGGCATCTGCTCCCAGCCCCTTCCCTGCTGCCGAGGAGCGCGCACAGGTACTGGCTGCGATCCAGGCGGAAGGAGCTGCGCTGCACTCCAAGTTTGCAGCAGAAAGCAGCTCACTCCTAATTAAACTTCAGCTAGCAATTTTCATTCACACATAATTAGTGCAGCACAGCAAACGTACAGGTATGAAGTGAGAGAGTTTGCACATAAGCACAGGCTCCTCTATATGCACCTCTCATTCATTTATTTATTTACATAGTCTATCTATCTATTATTTTCCTTATCTTCATTTATTCACTATCAGGCTCCCATCGCTTCCAAAATGTATTCACCATCCCCACGTGGCACTTGGCCAGCCAACGCTGCTGGTCGCATCAACACACGCTTCCCAACCCTTCCCGAGACACCCTGCTCCCGAACCCTCTCACTCCAGCGTCAACATGCTTTCCTAGGCATCGGGGCATCGGGATCGGGCTGCTCTGGTCGTTATTGCTCCTGAAGGCCGATAATCTTTATGGCTGAAACTATAAATGCTGTCCGTTTAGCTTGCAGCTGCCTTCTACTGGTATTTACGAATCATGTTTTAAATTACAAAGTGGTCCAGGGATACAGGAATATGTCTACAGTCCAGGCATACAGGAATTAAGGGACATTCTCCAAATTCTCCTGAAATCTAACCTTTCACTATAAGCCGTACCCAGTGCGATAATAAACTCCAGTCCCTGACAGCAGCACGTCTCATCTCCACTGTATTTCAGTGCTCCACAATGACCTGGTTAACAGCCTCAGTCCAACATATTTTACTTCACCCTCTCAATTTCTGGCACATTACGGGCAGAAAAGAAATAAAGCCTCACTACTTTGTTCAAGTTCCCACAAATCCCTGTTCCTCCCTCCTTTCGCAAACACATCCTGCTTGAGGCAGTGAGTTTTGCTCATTTCTGACAGCAAATGTTTAGATTCGCTGCTCTGGTGATGACCACAAACAGTGGGAGGGTCAGATTATCTGTTTCAGCTGTTTGTACCATTCCCTGAGTTAATGGGAGAGGGAATGGAGAGCATCTGCTATGAACCAGGGCTCATCGCGATGCAGGAGGGCACTGAGCAAGGACTTGCTCTTCTTCCAGACATGGTTTTATGGAGGGAAGTGGAAGGGTGGGATTGCAAGGACGGTTTCTATTATATCTCTGTTCGGTGTTCCAGCCTCCTGCTAACAGCTTGGCTGCGACTGGTGCATAACCACAATACGTATTCCACTATCCCTCCAATGCGAATGAGCACCTTCCGGTGCCTGGGGGGCTACAAGAAGGCTGGGGGGGGACTTATTCCAAAGGCAGGGAGTGACAGGACAAGGGGTAACGGGGTTAAACTGAAAAGGGAGATGGAGATGGGACATCAGGAAGGAATGCTTCCCACAGAGGGTGGGGAGGCACTGGGACAGGTTGCCCAGAGAAGCTGTGGATGCCTCATCCCTGGGAGTGGCCAAGGCCAGGCTGGATGAGGCTTGGAGCAGCCTGGGCTAGTGGAAGGTGTCCCTGCCCATGGCAGGGGGGGGGACTGGAGAGGCTTTAAGGTCCCTTCAACCCAAACCAGTCTGGGATTCTATGACCTTTCTACTCTCCCAAGTGCAATCTGCACAGCTGGCTCTCGGGACACGCAGACACACACTCCTGTCTGTCTGGGTCGCTTTTCCCCTGAACTCAGTTGTTCTTGCACCAGAAACCATGCCCCATCCAAAAGAGAGGGACAAGAACGAAACTCTTTTGCAGTACCCGTGATGAAGAACCTATTTGGTGTCTGCAGGCCAAATCCCACTTCCACTGAAGTCCAGTGAAAGGGACAAGAGGAAATGGCCTCAAGTTGCACCACGGGAGGTTTAGATTGGATATTAGCAAAAACTTCTTCACCGTGATGGTTGTCAAGCATTGAAATGGGCTGCCCAGGGAAGGGGTTGAGTCACCAACCCTGGAAGTACTTAAAGCACGTGTGGATGAGGTGCTCAGGGACATGGTTTAGTGGTGGCCTTGGCAGTGCTGGGTTAACAGGTGGACCTGATGATCTTAATGGTCCTTTCCATTAAGAGCAGGATTCCACTGTGAAGCAGGTAGGTAACTGCAAGCCTCCCGTTCCCTGGGATCACAGCAATTTTGGGTTGGCTGTGCTATCAAACTGGCAGACAGACATGTAAGAACTCACCTTACGGCCTCAGGGCACTACTAGTAGGTAAATATTAAATTACACAATTAAAACATGGACAGTCTAAGTTGAGACTGGTAAAAAAGAACCGCAAAGCAAACAAACACCCCTCCTCCCCATATGTGTCTGTACTGTTACAAGAGACAAGAAACTGGCTTTTCTTCTATATTATGCTGCTCTAAGTTTGAATTAATCCTCTATATGCATGGGCATATTAAAATAAGAATTGACCCAGCACTGAATATTCCCTGTCTTAGGAATTATTCCCAGCTGCCAGTAACACAGAAGGTCCACGAGAGCCTGGGAGAATGTATCCATATGCACGCTTATCTGTTCATTTCAGACCATTCATCATTCCTCGCCTGGAAGCAACAGTTAATTTACAATAACTCAGTGTCAAGATGGCAGTTTAAAATCCTCTGGAGGATTGCCCCTAGGAGAAGATTTTGTCCTGGCTCTCCATAGCCACTGTAGATCCAGCTGAGCCTCTTCTGAAGTCACTTAGCTGTACAGCATGGTAGAAATAAAGCAAGCGAGGAGACTTGCTAGGCTGCAGCTAGTGCACATCCAAAACCTCTCTGCAGTGCATTCTTTTGAGATTTCAGCAGTCACCGGAATTAGAGACAGAAAGGAAGAATTAAACCCCTGCATGCAATGGAGGTGATTTCCTATGGTTTATTGTTTTGTCCGGATATAGATTTAAATAACATCTGACTCGCACAGAGTAGGAAATACATCCAGCTTAGGGCGCAGGAGAAGGTACCCCTCGGCTAACATCAACAGACTGAACATTCCTGAAAAAGCCACGTCATAACCAGACCTGTCCCGCAAACCTTCCAAACAGCAATCCTGATAAAATCCACAGGAAGGCCCCTCTGAGCAGAGATAACGACGGGCTGAGTCTTGGTATCCTATTCTCCCCTCTTCCCTCTCTTAAATTTGCTTGGACTCAGCTTCATCTTTCCATTTTAAGGGCTTCGCTCACCACATTTTACTAGGTTTGATGGCCCTTGCCTTTTACCAAGGACAACCTGCATCTAATACTTAGGAAAGCAATTATTTAAAATCTCCAGGTAGCGCGGCAGCCAACGGCTGACATGCCAACTATGTAAATCAGAAGGTGTCTAAAGAGGGTGTTTACACGCAGAACGCTGCTAAAAGTCTGCCTTGGTTGCAGATAACAAGGCTGAGACAATGACAGATTTCCTTCCCCTCACAGCCAAGAGCGGCTCCCTCTGATTGGCTTCGCCGTGTTTATCCAGGATGCTGGGAGAGAGCAGGCACCAAATATGCAATTAATTGGCAGTTTGCAAGAGCATATTGCCTAAAGATAAACAGAGTGGGTGATCGTGTCGTAAGGAAAACGGCTGAGTGCTGCAGATGTAGTGGTGACCCAGTTTGGGAAAAAAAGGGGTTTTTTTGTTCTCTTGAAAAATAATTGTATTCAAATGAGTATTTTTTTTTGCACGGTCCCTCTGGCCTTTGAGTATTTTGTATATGTAAGCCATTCCAGGTTCTTCCTTAATGTGGAAGTACCCAGTAAACTGGTAATTTGCTGAAAACTTTTACTGCTGACATGAGCGAGGCATTTCACCAACGGAAACTGTTTTGGGCAGGAGCAGACAAGTACCTTGCGACACGGTGTTAATGGCCTTTACTCTTCACAGGGGGGGTTCTGCAGGCAGGAAAAGACAAGACTACTGGATCAGAGTCTAACTGGAAATCAGGCGGCGTGAAAAGGAACAACACCCCCTAGGACAGGGGTAGGCAGGTGATGGAGATCGGGTCTACAAGACTCGAGGGGAGGAATGGTTATTCAGGGAAGACCTGGAGCAGGGACAGGGAAGTGACTGATGCTCGGGAAATGGAGAGTGCTGTGAGTGGAAGGAACAGGCTGCGGTTTCTAAATATAGGCATTGTCAGATAAAAAGGCACAAAAATGACATAAACCCCAGAGTCAGGTAAGAAAATAAAGAAAATTATAAGGGAGAAGACTAAATGCTACTGAGGAGCTCAGGATATACACTACTGAAAATATGTGAAGGCTGGAGAGGGAAGGGGAAGGCAACCCGAGTGTGACACTGGACAAGGTGGGTAGCTGGAATGACTACAGCAAAGGTATCTAGGCGCGACCCGAGCAGCAGCACAAACTCGTGGGTCAAGTGTGAGACACAAAGGGAAAAGCTCTCACTTTCAGGAGAGAACACATTAGAAGAAAAGTCCTCGTTGTAGGCTGTCAGACTTAATGTTTTGGAGAACAAAAGAGAGGACCTGCACAGCTAGCACGTGCAGCAGTAACAGGCAGTGAAAATCAATGACCTCAGAGGACAAAAGGACACTCGCCTCCCTCATTTTTTATATTTAGTGCTATAAAACTGAAGACTGAAGCACGTGACAGATCTCTCACTTCATTTACCAAGACCATGTTGACATTACCAGCACTGTTCAGATCCAGCAAGAAAACAAGTCGTGACCCGGCAACTTCTTTGCAAGGGACAATGCACAGAGATTGTATCCGGCCTGGCCAATGTGACGACCTCAAAAATGCCTTTACAGGAATTACTGATCCCACGGAGAGATTTTTACAGCGTGTTTTGACTTGTTTTGTTTGATGCTTTCCCTCTGCCCTCCACCTAGGATGTGACCTGAGAGCGGACAGCTTTGTGTGCACCTCGCACTCCGCAGATGACATCCTTGCTTCTTCCATGCTAAAGGGATTCCAGGCCAGCTCTTAGCACAGGATTCAGTCCAGCTTCCCTTTGAATCCGCCTGAAAGCCAGGCCTTAACCACCTGCCACTGGAGCTTGCTGTTCCAGAAGCATGGCAAAAATTCAGCAGTGTTTTAAAAAGATCTTTTTCTTTTAGATCAAAGTTTCTGTATTTGGGTGCCTAAAATTAGCTGGCAAAATAAGTGTCATTTTATTCAGAGATGCAGAACTTGATTTTAATGGATTCAGCATCCCAGGAAAGTAGGCCACTTATTTATGTACCTACGTATGGATTTGCACGCCCAACTTGAAGGAGCCAAGTTTGTAAACGATGACCTTATGTTTTAAAAATCACGAGATGACTCTGCAGGCATCAGCCTGTTGTTCCTTTTATTTCTGACAGCGAGACTCATCTGAGAGGTGGGTATCAGCTGTAAAATGTGCCTTTAAAGTTTCTGGAAATAAGGTCTCCTCAATTTAGCAAAACACTTGAGCACAAGCTTAATGCCTTCCTGAGGAGAGGCACTTCAGTGAATCAAGGCTAATAGCCTCCTCATACCCCTCCACTTGAGATGGGGAACGAATCTGTGTCTCCCCACAGAAGATTTCTGGGCCTGATGGGAATGGTTCGGCAGCCCTGAAGACTCTTTCTGCCTCATCGCTTCACCCTAGGAACAGACTCTCACATCTTACAGTACTCAGTTCTCCAAAGCACAGCAAGCTAATCAACACTGAAAAAACTGCTCCCCAATCTGCAGCCATCGGCGATTTGGGTGCAGGCGCCAGCGCCGTGGGGTGGAGGAGGGAAAGGGGGCAAAAGGTGTTCCAAGGAGGGCAGCCCTAAAGCGATGAGGCACGATCCTTTCGCTCACGAGAGGAACTCCTTAACCTGCTATTTATCTTGCAACTTACCTATTTTAATCTTGTGCGACTGACTGACTATCAACGGGCTGCCGTTTGGCTGCTTAAGGAAACAGCTGTATAATTTAGCGCTGATTGTTTAAAGCTCTTGGCAGGAAACAATAGATAAAAGCTGACAGGACTTTCTGCAGTTAACAATGCAAACTAATGAAGTGAAATACTGCTCAGAGAAATATTGTGACGGGTATCCACAGATTCAGATGAAGGAAAAGCCGTGGTAGGGTAGATTCTGCACTGCGGTCTCTCAGTCTTGACTTAGAAGAAAAGGCATCGGCTCCTCCTTCTCTCCACCTGCTCTTGTGTCGCGCTGGCTGGGTTACACAGCACTGCATGCAAGTTTGTAAAATGTCACTAGTTTACACAACTCCCAGAGAGGAAGCACAAAACCAATGAGCTTAGCTCAGATCTGCCACACTTCGGATACCGGCAGGAGTTCACCTGCGGAATGACACGGAGCACGGAAGGGAAGCGATGGGGACAAACCCTCAACTCAGACCAACACAGAAGCAGTGCCGAGGTCCCGGCGTATTTGTGTGCAGGGGTGTTCGCAGCAACAGTGCTACGGGAACCCGGCCTGCAGCAGCGCGGGCTGGAGGGCTGCGACTGTCCAGCTCGCTCCTAAAGGCGACTGCCGGATACAGAACTTTGGTGGGAAGAATTACTGGCACTGCAGACAGCTACGGGCACTTTTTATTGTCCTTCATCTCACCAATTGCAGCGTAGGGTCTGAATTATTCAAAGCAGACTCCACCGACAGCGTCTTGAAGCAGGGGGGCACCCAGACGCACAGATGGCAGCTGCGGTTTGCCCTCGCGCCTGGCGTATCCCAATTCCCAAGAGTGTTTAAGTGGACAATTAGTGCGATTTGTTAAGCAGGCAGAAGGAAGCAAGGTGGAGCACGCCGGGCTGTGCACGCAGTGGGTGTTGGTACACAGCCCCCCTCATCTTTGTGTCTTCAGAACAGAGGATGCTGCAGAGAGGCAGCAGCCAACCTGCCCCAGCCACGAGTACATTAACAGGATATTTTGGTTTGGTTGTTTGTGGTCTCACCCACTGGCTCGGCTACAATGACATTGGAGGCCCTGGAGAAATGCCCCTAACAATCAAAAGCACAACTGAGGAGGATTTCCCTGTTGTATGTCTTACGTAGGCACGGTAAGATTGTCTTGGTGTGCAGCAAGGAGGTTCTGTGCACAGATACAGGATCAATAACCTGATACATACTGTGATCCAGTCCTTGGTAATCCCTAATACACAGCAGTATTGCTGCTGTTTGGCCACCCTCCATGCTACTGGCCCCCTTCTGCCTTGACCACTATGGAGAGAGACATAAGGGTTCAGCTTTCCCCAAAAAATCATGTGCAAATAGAGCATCCGGACTTGGAGGGAAGTCAAACACTGTTAACTAATTTGGTTTCCATGGTGAAGGACTGTAAAGTTTCACTCACCCTGGGAAGAATGGGACGTTTTCATGTTCTGGCCCAGGTAAAAGCAAAGGAAAATGGCATCTGCTTGGGAGTGGAGACAACTTACTTGTAGAAAAATGAAGAAGGATGAAGCAGGGAGGTGGTGCAGATAGAGCAGCACGCTGCTGCTGCCGGAGTGAAACCCAGTGCCCTGCACCCTGGCCAGATTTTTGTTACAACCTGTCCAACTTTTCCATACAACTCAATAAAGAACACCCTGACCTACGGTGGGGAACGTGCTCCAGCAGCTCCAGGGAAACAAACGGGCAAATCCCTCGAAAGGCTTGAGAATGAGAATCGTGCTGGCACGGAGAGCCAGCACAAGCCCCACACAGGGCCCAGAGCCCGCTCGAACCCACTGCCGACCCCTTCATCCCATCCATCCCCTCGCTCCCACTGGGCAGATCCACCGGATCTGTGGCCACACACAAGCCCTCTGCGCAGGAGTGAGTTCATCTGCTCTGAACAAACCTAGAGAGGGAACAGTTTTACAAGCATCTGTATCTGGTCCTAGCAATCCCTTCCAGCATCAAGACGCCGCATTCCTCAATGCTGCAAGCTAAAGGGAACACGAGACGTGTCAGACTCCGTTTGTCTAATGGGAGCTGACACTGCCAGCATGGAAAATCAGATGGGAAGAAGTTCTCAGACGAGAAGTCTAATGAAAAAACATAACCGACACTAGCAAACAGCTTAAAAGACTGAAAAAAAAAACCCAAACAAACAAAAACCCCACAAACCCCATTCTCATCCCAAAAATAAAACACACAAAAAACCCTTTTATGTGAGTCAGTATACAGGTCATTTAAAACCAAGGAAATACTCTAAAAGTCACATGGACCTTCCGCATGTATCCAGACACCTGAAAGTCCAGGCACTGTTTTCAAATTCCACTTGAAATTTAAAAGTTTACAGATGTTTCTGAACTCATTAAACTAGGTTTTTACAGGAAAAGGCAACTAGGGACAGCTGGGCCAGACCAAACAGCACTTACTAAATGGTAAGAGGGAACAGTCCTGCTGCCCGTCAGCCCCGGGAAAGATGCCATGAAACTCTTTTGTTGAAAGAGCTGCCCCTTCCCCCTGCCCAAACTCCTGCACCCAGGCACGGAGAAGGGTTTGGAGACGTGTGTCCACTACCTGGCTCCAGGCTCCGAAGGAGAAACGTCTCTGCTCTGCCGTGGTTTGGGGCTGGTGCAGCCCGGCCCCAGGGAGCACCCTGCTACAGAACCGGCTGCACTGGACACGTGTTCTCACCAGGGAACGTCACTGGTATTGTCTCGCAGCATATTGTTCTCTCTGGGTTAAATATAACTTCTGTACCATTCACAGAAGAATTCTTTGTGTGAGAAGAGAGTAGCAGCATTTTAGTTTGACACTGCTGTTACCGCACCACTACAAAGACTAAAGAAACAATAATGATAGTAACCAGAAGTTTAAAAATATCTCTGTGCATGTTGCACTGTGTCACAGAGTTTAGGATGCTTACCTCTAAAACTGGGTGGAAAAAAGTCTTTAACAATTGGTTTTGCTCTTTTAATTGAAAACATATGAAGGTTCTTCTGTCTCCACCTACTCAGTGACCTCCTTTCAAGACATTTTTCAACTTTTTCATCACACAAAAAGGGGGAAAACGGAAGGAAGGAAAGAAACAAAATCACAGCTTTTGGCTAGTGAAAGCTGAAAGTGTATCAAAGCTATAAAATATGATTTTATGAAAACAAGGGATGTTGTTATCATTCCCATGGGTTAGGGTAGGTTCTGGAAAGCTGAAAAATTCTTACAGCAGGCACAACACACACTGCCCTTCCAGCCTACCACCTACCTGCTTACCAAACTCCAGCATTCCACATGCGATTCCTTCCAGTCCCAGCTGGCACTGCCCCTGCCCCCCGTTCTGAGCGCTGGCCGGGGACACCGTCCCGTTGCTCGAGCCAAGACGAGCATTGCAGGGGAGCAACTCTCAAACAAACGTGTTTGAAGGCTGCACACAACCCGGATGTTCAGTCTGGTGAATCACAGCTTGTGGCAGTCCACGAAGACCTCCGTGTCTGTGTGACTATGATTAATCTCTCCTCCCCAGAATCAAAGTTTCAAAGGCCCCTGGCTGTACCCAAGCCATGACAGTCCTCCTGGGTCACTGGGATGTTAATGCTTCAAACCTGACACTCCTGAAGTCAATGACAAAGCTCCCATTGACTTGGAGGGTAGAGGAACAGACTGCAAAAGGCACGGATATGGCCTGAGTTCCCTGGCTGAACTGTGCTGTCAGCTGCTTTGCTGTCATGGAGGGGGTTGTCCATCACCCTGGGAATACCAGAGGCTGTTTACTGTAAAGGAGCTCAGCAGCTGGGAGGGATCAGGGCCACCTGACTTTCTATGCTGATGTGCAAAAGCAGCAGCAGTAGTAACAGACTGCGAGTGGGTACGAAGGGAAAGTGCCAGCGTCTGCTTTCTCTGAGCAGAGCTGTGCCCTCCACCGTCAGCCCATCGCCCTTCACCAGCCCACTGGACACTCGGGATGCACAAAGAGAGGTCAGAGCAGCCCCGTGGCGTGAAGGCAACTGCAGCCCCGCTCTGTCACGTCAGGCGGTGGGGTCAGAGTCCGGGGTGGACACTGGAGAGTGGCTGGTAAGAGTTAAGCTGTGCCACAGGAGCCACACAGCCAGTGTTATCCTTCTCTCAGTGCTGCAGGCTCACAGGAAGGCCAAGGGATATACGTGACCAAGCTCTACTGTGATTTCCTCAGGGGAGTTCAGAAGTGCCTGGTTTTTTGTGTCTTGGTCCCAATTTAATCCCTCCCAAGACTTTTTTAGGTTCATAAAAACGTATCCCCAGACACAAGGAAGACCAAGACCAAAACTACAGTTAACCCCAGAGCCTGTCAAACGAATGTATTATCTTCCCAGTAACTCAGGGTAGGCACAGTTTTACTGCAGTCATCGTAACAGAATCCATCACTACTGTGTCCTCTGGATGTCATTAATAAATAATAAATTAAACCACTCAGAGAGAGGGAGGAAAAACATACCTCAGATTTTTTTGGAGCACGTTGAGAGGCCAGTAGCAATGACAGGCACGAAAGGAAAAGTCTAATGGGACAGGCTCTGGGGAACACCAGCTTTGCAGTGTCGCAGACAGAAAGAACAGACCAACCTGCAAGCACAGGCAGCGTCTGCTGGTTCCTCTCGGGTGGGCAAAGCCGGCAGCAAACCCCCAGCCCCACTGCCTGCGGGCAGTGGCACCGGGCACCCCGACGGAACGGAAACAGCAGCACTGCCTTACAATGACAGCACCAGCATGTGCCAGAGAAGGTCAATATATTTTCACTGTCAGCTCTTGGGAGGTTTCTTCTAACATGGTTTAATTGGGTTTTAGCACTGGTGAAAGCCCTGGAGGGAGATAACTTGTGCCCAGTCACAGAAGAGTTATAAGCCCTGACAACGGTAACGTCCCTCTTCACACAATCAACGTATCAACCAATTCTCTCCCTCTCTGCAGCCTGGCCTGGCTAGATCCAGGAATCAATCCTCCTTTTTCTTTTCCTCCTTTGTTCAATACACAGTTTTGTCCATCCCAAAAGCTCCTCTTCTCTCGCACTAACAGCGGTGAGACAGGCAGGTGGTGGCACAGAAAGCTGCTAGAACTGAAGAAACTGCCTGGATCTGCCCGTCCTGCCTCTCACACGGGCATCCGCAGCCTGGCCTGAGCAGAGACGTCTCATTCTCCCACCCCTCCGCATCTCTACGGGCCACGGCACGTGCTCTAGCTCTTCCCAACCACCCTAATTTAACCATCTCCCCATGAGTGTGGGGCTAGAAGCTCTGACCACCACCCTACCTGCGCTGCTCTTGAGTCAGCCCACCCCACCCTGAGCTATAGGGAAGCCCTGCATCCCAGGTAACTCCACCGACAGCACAAGGAATAGATAAACAGCAGGCATTCAGTCGTTTCCACAGGTTTCTCTCCTAACCCCTGCTCTTTTTCTGCTGTTTTATACTCATCTGGACTCGCAATTATCAGAAAGAAGGAAAGAATGAAAACAAACAGGAAGAGGAATTCCATTTTTTAAAGACAAGCAATAAATTGTTCTTAAAACGGCTGAATATTAACTAGAAAAGAACCAAAATCCGAACCCAGAACACAGGCAAGTCAACCACACCCTGTCCATTGGAGAAAAATGCCTCCATCATCCTTTACCAAAGTTACTATTTGTGTGCCAAGGGAGGGAACGTGAGTTGCTTTTCATTTCCTGAACATTCTTAAACGACGGAAGATTTAAATCCATCGTCCCAAACACAGCTTCAGCCCTTTCCCCGCCTCTTCTGCCCCCTCTAACAACCTCCGTCTGTTGGAGCTTCCCTGCGGCCCCTTTCCTTGGCTTAGGAAGCGTTATTCTGGAGAAACGCACAGCCCCCCGCGCAGCAACAAAAGGGTTATTTTCACCCCACACATCTAACGGTCAACGAACTTCTTCAGTTCACTGCAGCCTGGGATGGGATTTCAAACCGTGTCAGATATTTCCAAGATCCTGCTCCTGTTCCCACTCCCTACCCCGCCCTTTGCTCTTCAGAGCGATCCTGTGGGGAGGCTGAAAACTCCATCTATTTCCTTGCCAAAGAGTTTTCCTTTCCACCACCCACACTTCCACTCGTGCTCGTACGCGGCCCCTGGAGCGCACGGCTGCTGGCACTCGCCCCTGCTCAGCAAACCTGCCTTCTGGGGCTGGGACAGATCCACTTCACATCGGCCTTTCGGCGTTTGGTTTGCGGGAAGGGTATTATTTCTTAGAGGATGAGTCTGTTTATTGGCTGGGGGTATTTCTAGAGCATTTATTTTTTGTTGTTGTGAATTTGGATTAGAGGCATCTCCTTCCTCCTGACAGTTGCTGGCAGCACGCTGTAAAAATATGATTAATTAAAGTGTGACTATGAATCCACTCAGAGGCTTAGACTTTTCCTCCTCTAACATTAGATAGAGAAAGGGCCATTTAACAAAGTTCAGATCTTGAAGCAGACTTCAAAGCACACTGCAGTTCAGCTCAGCACGACTAGGAGGTTCAACCTCCAACATTTAAAAGCTATGAGCCCTTGGAGACAAGAGGCTGCTGCTTCTGGTCCAATCCCAAATACAGAAATAAATAAATAAGAGATAAATAACCAAGCCAGGCTCAAAAAAGACTTCAGCAGCACAGCAGAAATACACTGGTCACCTGAGGGGCTCCTCCGTAGCCTACGTGCCATCTTTACCTTTGTAGACAGTTCAAGCATTGAATGTGTGCAGTCCTGTTGCACTGAGATTTTAGATTAAAACAACACAATCTGGCTCTTGCTCGGCGAGAAGCCACTGGAAATCCTGGAAGACCTTCAAAAATGAGCAGTATAGTATTTGAAAAAGAGACACAACTTTACTAAATTGAAAAATTTGAATTTCCTAACATGGACTTAAAAGGTAGTACTGAATCTTTAATGACGGCAATATCGAGATGGCTCAATCTGCGAAGGGCTGAAGGTCTTCCTTTGAAGAAGTCAAGCTTAAAAAAAATAAAATAAGAAAAATGTCTGCTACATTCCAAGGTCACAAATGGTCTTGTGAAACTCTGCATCCCTCCCCACTCTAACTTCCCAAATGATAGTCACTTGTTAATCCAGAGCACTACCTGAAACTGAACATAATTAGCTGGGGAAAGGAAAAACATGCCAAACTAAAAAAGTATTTCTGTAACAAGAGGTGGCGAGGAGCAAGGTGCTGCAGATGCGGATGGAAAATGGGCTATTTATTTATTTATGGAGCACAGAATTCTTGTTCATTAAATGTTACTTTTAAGCTTGACATGTTTTAAGCTGTTTGGTATTCCGCAGCCTTCTGACTGGCTGATAGCTTGGAGGAAAGGATCAAGAATGGGAAGCACGGGCTTTGTTACTCAGCGGTATCTGCGGGGTCAGTTACTAGCCCACTTTCCCAAGGCAGCTCTCATACTGTTATTTCCCACCTCCAGTCCCCACAGTCGGTTCCTGTCTGCACCACGTTTCAGATCACCACCCTGATACTCCACCAGGGAACAATTTTCTCGAGAGCCTCAGCGAACAGAGTAAACCTGTGGTTTGAATGCTGATTATTGTAGGAGGCGACCTGCGAGACAAAATGTCCCGTTTTCACGTGCCCAGGCCATGAGGAATCTGCACGAGGCTCAGAGGGTTTAAAAACAGCGGTGGAATTGTACGACACAGCCCAGTGCTGGTGTGATCAACGTGGAGCTGCTGCCCCAGCTCGAGGCCAGCGACCCACCACGCCGTACACGCGCTGCCCGAACCGGTGTTCTTGTCAAGCCTACAAGCAAATGTAACATGCAAGAAATGGCCATTTGCTTCTTAAAAAAAGAACTAAATCAATAATTCTCTGTTGTTAGGCAAGAACACGGACTATAGTAACGTGCCTGAACAGATACACTGATAGGCAAAGCCCCAGATTTAGGCAGTGCAAGACTAGGAATGTAAATTTAAAATTAAACACTTAAGTTTGTGTGAGGGTAAACAAATACATAAACTCTTTGAAAAGACAGTAATTATTAGAGATTATAAATCTGCACTCTAATTTCTGTGATTTCTATTGACATTTTCTTTCTAATTTGGTTTTTATTCATTTTATTGCATTCTAGATATGAGCATTGTGATGTGCAGGAGGCTTAATCCAACAGAAAGCCCCTGATAAGCAATTTAGGGATCTCAGGTTCATTAATAATCCTAGGAGTATCTTGTTTAATCTAGTTTATGTGCATGGGACTGAGTGCATCTGAGCGAGACAGGGCACAGCAGACACTGCCTTCCCTGTAGAGACACCCGTCGGTGCCATGCCAGGCACCCTGTGGGGATGCAGCTCCTCTCAAGGGCATTCTCCATCCGTTTACTGGGCAGGTAAAGACTGGACCATCCTAGAAAGGTCTGTTTCCCAGAGATTCCAGAATTCATACCCAAACACTATCCTTCTCATCAATCCATCACTTCAAGTATGGGCAGCTTCAGTAAGAAATTAGATCGATAGAATTACGGTGTGTGCGAACAGCCGTCAAACCACAGTATGCTAGGATCAGACCAGGTGGGGGTTTCCTAGAAAAACAGCATTTATCCAAGTTTTGCAGAGAAGGTGCATCTGCTCATCCAGAGCCCCAAGGGTTAAGTCTCCCAGTGAGGCCTGGACACTGTAACTGTTTTGTGGTCTAAGTCCTGAAAAGAATTTGTTTTACTGCGGGAAACAAATACTTCACCCCGCCCCCCCAGTTCCATGCTCTATCCAACTGCTTCCTCTTCAGGAGATGCAGCTGTAAGAATGCCCAAAACTTCCTCAAACTTTGTTGCTTTCCATGTATTGGCACGAGTCAGTATTTTATGGCCATGACCCATTTCTAATTTATTCCATGAAAGAAAACACCTGAGGCTTATCCAAGAGAACCCAAAGGAAAAAAAACAGAGACCACCACACCTCGCCAACAGCTGCTGGAGAACAAAACACTGCACCCAGGCTAGGACATGCAAACAATACGCACCAATACCTTCTCCTACCCTTGCCCCCAGACCTCCCTTTGCCCACAGATCTCCTGATGGGGATCCTCAGGCACCAATGGAAAGCAGCAGAAACCTGTTGGGTGATTGACTCCTCCAGCACATCCTCAAGGACCGTGTCAGTCACGGGAGAGCTTTCACTGCTTCTCCAGGCAGCCTGCTCCAGACTGACACATAGGTGTATGCAGGTCATTTGCTGATGCCTGCATCTTCCCACCTTGTCCCACATTTATCTGTCAATTATCCACCCGAAATTCTTTCACCTCCCCACTGGTGACACCCTTTAAATACATGGTTATGAAATTCATCCTCTGTTATCTCTCAGCCGACCTAGATAACAGAACTGGCTGTGTTCCACGCTCCGTTCAGCTTCTCAAGAACTTATTCAGAGATGTTTCCCGAACTCCGGATTTTATCCTATCGAGGGGCTATGTTTAGATCACACATCAGGGCCTCATCAGACGCAATCCCAAAGAGCATCCATCACAGCTTTATTCTACTTTGCTGCCTCCAATCTAGCTTGTTAACAATTCCCAAAAATGAGTATATTTTAATTACTGTTTTCTGAGAATTGGGATTATTTTCCTTCTAAATGTATTCGTCTGATTATCTCCAGGATGAAATTCATTTGGTTAATTACCATCCTTTTAATTTGTTTAAGACTATGTTTCTGTTTCCTCTGCTGTTACACCTCCCTGCTAGCTCTGCCTGCATTTATTCAGTGTCTGACAGACTCCCATTTTGGGGAACAAACGGAAGGTTTCCATAAAAACACACACCAAAGCCTTGCAGGCAGAGCCTGCGATCTCACCTGAAATCCGACGTAAGAGAGAAGCATCGTTCAAACGTGCACATTTATCGCTCATGTTTATTACTGGAAGTCCAGACCCTGTGCCCGTTTGGGTTCCAGCCGCACAGCCCCAGGGCTCTCTGCCACCCACAGACTTACGGGGGGGGCACGGCTTGCCCCCAAATGTTCAAAACCCTCCCCAGCAGCCAGACAGGGTCTACAGCTGAGCAGAGCCAAGCAACAACGACTTCACGGTGCGAAGCCCACCCGCAGCCACCCCAGGCCCTCCCTCAGCGGCTGCAGGTCCCGCCTGTCCCCTGGTGCCGTCACAGCCCAGGGCACACACAGCTCTCACCCAAGGCTGCCCCAAGGGGAGCCTCCACCGCTCTGGTCTCCCCACTCTGGCACCCCTCACCAGCAGGGCTTCCCACTCTTGCTCTTGGCCTCCACTCTTCTGAACCACCACCCTTGGCCTCCCACGCCTTCTCAACCTCCAACTCCCTCAGCCTCAGCTCTCCTTGGGCCTCCCACACTCCCTCTGCCTCCCAAACCCTCTCAGCTTCCAATTCTGCTTCCAATCTGTACACGTAGCCCAAGCTATCCTCCTGTCAGACACAATCTTCTACATTATCTCATTCATTTGCCAAAACCGAGCAGTTTTCTACCTAATGCCCAGCTTATTCCATCATCGGCTTATTACTACCCCGAAACAGAGGGAGACAAATTCCAATTTCGTTATCAAGATCTCGGTTCCAGTCAATGACTCACATACTGGAAGAAACCTAATGTAATTTTTCTTATTTTTCTAAACTCTCCTACTTAAAAAAAAAAAAAAGAAATCTTTCATGTAAATGCAAATGAGACCAATGGAGACATTAGGAGAAATTTCAAATATTCCTTAGCCAATGGAAAAGCCTCCCAAAAGGAAAGGTCATGGCACCTAATTAAATTACACACAGCAACATGAACTTCAGGAACACTAGGAAGCATCCAGCAGTTTGGGACAAAACACAGAGCTCTATGCGTTTACAGCTACATGTAGAGCCCCGACTGTCCACCTGCGTGGGCACATACCCTGCTCTTCCCGTGACCTGAGCACAGACAATCCCCCTCTGAGCTCCCAGCTCGGGCTGCTCTGCCGGGGCTGCCCGCAAACCTGCGCCTGTGCCCCAGCGCAGCCCCAGTGCCGCCCCAGCCTTGGCTGCACCCGTGTTTCTTTTCCACGCCGACGTATTTCCGCCGTAGTCAGAAAGCTGTTTGTCCCCTAATAGGGCACATTTTCCAACTAGCTTTGTTGTTCTGCAAATTACGGGCTATAAAGAATTAATGGATGAATATAAATCAATTTAGTTCACTGAGAGAGTATGTGCTTTATGTGGCAGAGGTTTTCAAAGAAAAGTAATTAGTTGATTTGGCATTTTAATCTTCAGAAAAATAAAGAAGCTATTTTTTCTGCTAAGAGGATGTGTTTGAACACATAAACATATGCTGTATTTTCTCAAATATATTAAGATATATTATTTATCAGCTAGATATGGCATAGCTGATAGTTATGTCTATTGTCTCAAGAAGATTTTTTGCGATAAAGATTTCACCACAGAGACTGAATTTTACTTTCCGAAGTGCCTGACTAGAGGCTTTGAAGCAGCCAGACAGTCCCGCTCCTCTCCCAGGCAGGTTGTGTCTGGGGCCTGGTACAAGGAGATGGAACGGCCGGGATTGAGGTCGCCGACTCAGACCGGACCTGGGTGGCAGAGAGGATGGCGGCTGCGCGCAGCAGCTGATGCACGGAGCCCACGCAGGGTCTGGGGCCTGCTTCTGGCTGTTCAGGAGCTCACCCACAACCGCCGTCTCACGGCAGGGCTAACGGCTGCAAGCGGGGCTGGGGACGAGGGGCTGCCCCCCAGCAGGTCAGCTGCAGCTGGGGCTGCCAGAGGTTCCTCCACGGCTGAACTGGGAACTGTCCATCTGGTCCATTCAGACAGCAGCAGATATATGCCATGGAAACAAAAATACTTCCTTTCCTTTGGCTGAGGAACAGACACCCTCGTTCTACACTCGAGAGCCCGAAGGAGCTCCGACAGACCACGCAGGATGATTCCGAGTGACTGACCCATCTCCTGGGGACCATTGCATAAGATGCCACGGCTCTGCAATTTGTTTTCCTCCGCAGTTGCAGCGTGACTATCTGAAGCTGAAAGGCTGTTTTGTGCTTTGTGAGGGAATAAGCCTGTCCCCACTGGTGAGTCTCATTTGCTTGCTGTGTCACACAAAAAAATTCCACCTTACTCCATTTGCTGAATTTCACACATTAACAGTCTGGGTGTGTTTAGCAGACGAACCAAAGCTCGCTTGCAACACATTTGAGCTTGCTTTCTCCCTACTCCCCACTAACGACTCATTTAACAGCAGCACGGCAATTAGAAAATCGATATTCCGTTCGGACACGAATGTTTCATCTAGAGCATTACTTAAGGAACATCTCTTGCATCCTCATCTTTGCCTGGACAAAGGATAGGGCAGAAAGGACACTTTGGCGTTGGGTTATGTGATTGATGGAAGATGATTTCTCTCAAGGACCACACGGTATTTGCACAATGCTTCAGGCTGGGTATAGCTCGTGTGGATATGACATTCTACTAATAAGCACCTCTGTGCCAGGGAGCGTGTGCATGAATACAGTTGCAGAGAAATGCAAGCTTGCTTTGTTGTTTAATATCATACCACCCACCTGAATAAAACAGAGCCTGACACATGTCATAAGGAATTACTCAAAGAATGCAAGGCCCTTAGGCATCGAAGCCCCATTTGTATTCCAGTCATATTAACCAAAAATAAAATAAATAAGTAACAATCACATCTTCTTTGCTATGAAAGGATTTTCCAGCCATTCAAGCGCTTACTACATGGCTGTTACGAGTTCCCTTCCTGGAATTGCAAGGGCAGCAAAGGGGAAGAAAAGCAGAGACAAAGCAAACAGCAGAAATCACAGCGCAGAGATTATTCTGATCTGCTGCATCTGAGTTTGTGCCGGAAGACAAGAGCCCTCGCCCTGCGCAGCCTCGCGCCGCCCGCCCCAGCCCCTGCTCGGACGCAGCACAGCGGCCGCGCCGTCTTCCCCGAATTCTATATTTAGTATCGGTGATTATTCAAGCAGGATTCAAAACGCTGCCCATCTGCAGAGTCCGGGAGCAGTCTGGTTTAGTTTCACGTTATCTAAAATAAGAGCGGTGATTGCCAACCATTGTTGTGGAAAACCACTCCCTTGCACACCAAGAAACGAGGATGGTTGAGGCACTGTGTGGACTCAGGGAAAGTCACCACCTTTCCGAGTCATTAGAGGGTGGCAACAGCAAATATTCCCTAAGCTCAGAGCAAAACCAGCCACAGTCCTCCCCAGAAAACTGACAATCAGATATCGGTGTTACTAAATTAAGTAGCAGGAATTCCTTTCGTGGGGAGCACGAGTGACGAAAGCTGTACAAAGCAGACTTCTCCGGTCTATCCCACATACTAATTCCCTGGTTTGTTTGCGTGTGTACGTGCGTGTTGTGTAAGCCATAATTATGCAACCTCACGATTCACCGCTGAGCACATTCCCAGCTTGTTCCAGCTCAGCAACAGACAGCAGCTCATGACCGTAACCAAAAGGCTAAGATTCTCCTGCAAACTTAACGACACAGAATAACGTGACCTCGTGTAGCACGGAAAAGGGCACTGCAAAGAGGAGCTCCAGGAGAAGGGGCTACCGCTGACAAAAACTCCTGGCAGTGTACTTGCTTGGCACCTCTGTCTGCATAACGCAAAACTACCATGAGAGCGACACGCAGAACCTTTGACATCGGTCTGTGCCGAGGCTGCTGTGAACTGGATGCCCTAACGCAGAAAAACTGGAGCTGTGTGGTCCTAGCAGCACAACAAACAACTGCACAGTGCCAGACACTTTGAAATCCAACATTTTCCAGTGTACTTTTGATACAACTAGTAGATAAAATCACTGGACAAAATAGCCCATCCTCAGTAATCTTCACAAACTGCTGAATCTGACTTTTTTGTCAAGTGATCAGTCACTCAATTTTTCAATAAAACATAAGGAAGATTCCTCAGCGGATTTTTCAGGTGAGACAAAATGAGTAAAGTTCTTATGGTTTACAAATAGCTGTAAACAATGGTCAGATCACAGCAATAGCTGCAGTGTCAGTTCACAGTATTTATTAGAGGAAGAGGTTACTCATCACTGACAGTTGGCCTGCCCTAATCTCCATAGAGGTACAGGATGGGGTTTGAAGATCTATTTACGTTTAACTCCATTAGCAGGATGAACAGAGTCAGGAGGAGTCAATGTCTCATATTTTACAGATACCAACCAGCATTATCCTTTACGTACCAAGCACCAGTAGCACAAATCAAATGTAATCCTGCATCCTTTATGCATTGACATTTATAGAAAGAAAAAAAAGGTAAGAGGAAGAAAAGTGTCCAGAAAAACTACTCAGAAGTGAATGATGCTTTTTCAGCTTATTAGTGACAAGGTCTGTGGTTTTAATACTCCACACAGGAGAAAATAAACACACCAGAGATGCAGGGAATGCAGCACTCCGGTAAATACGGACACGTTGTTCTCGCCTGTAACTTACCGGGAGTCAGGAGCAAGGATGCCACGTGCCAATTTGGAACAAAGTAGGATAATGGGCTGCGTGAAATCAGGGAATTATCTTAAATGTTTAAGGGAATTTGATACTTCCAAAACCTTCAGACTTATGATTGGGTTGGTGGAATTATTTAGGTCGAGTCCTGTTTTGCATTTTAATTAAAATAAAAATAAATCTAACCTGAGTGTGAGAGCAGCAAGGCCAGGACGGTTAGCCCAGGAAATTACTGATAACTCTCCAAACCACAGGTAGTGGTGCAGGACTAAAGCAATTAAAGAGTTACCATTTGGTTGCCAGACACCAGCCCGGCGACCTGAGCCCAATTCTCAGCAGCAAGTGCCTAATCCTCAAAGAGCCGCCGACCCAGCTCACCGCAACTGCCAGTCTCCCCGGGGCACGCACAGGCTGAAGCGGGGGGACAAACCAGCCTGGCTGCCAGTCGCAGGGGTCTCTGTGGTGGGGGGATCAAGGCCTGTTGTCTGGGAGGCGTAGGAAAAGCTGCCATCGCCACGTACGCTGTACCTGTTGTGAGGGTAGGCAGAGGAGATCCCCAGGCTGTCAGAGCTACATTCAGACAGAGGGGTTTTTTTTTCCCATTTCTAAAAGTTGTTATTGGAAAATGTCACTATTCATTGCCAAGAGTTCCCGTGATGCAGGAACTCTCATTACACCTAAGCCCTCTCAGCACAAAATAGCCACACACTGATAACCTGAATATATTTGCTGCAGCTGCTGTTCCATAGCCTGCACTCCTGTACAGGCAGGTTATTTTACATGCTTATTAGCCCCATTATTTTATAACTCATTCCTCTGTGTAATGCTGACTCTATATCACTTCATTTTAACAAAAGGATAGGTTCCTCTGAGACAAGAGGGATGAGGAGTCTCAAAGATGGAAAAGGAAGGCTGGAGTAAAGGCAGCAGGTTGTGTTGTGCGTGGGCTGAAGAAGCACCCGACTCAGGAGCCCTGGAGCCTCCGTTCCCACGGGAGCCCTGGAGCCTCCGTCCCTGCTGCTGCTGCCCTTCCTGCTCCGGTGGTCCCCTCGGAGAGCTCAGCTCTGCTCAGGGTGCCCAGGAGCACATCCATCTGCTGGAGGCATGGGGTTTGCTTGGACCACGCCACTTCACCGTGTCTGAAATGCCACAAGCTGTGACACCCAACACAGAACCAGGTCTCCTCGTGCTGCTCGTTCAGGCACCTGCTGAAAAGTCTTCCAGCAGCCAGCTAGCCCCTGTTTTCTCCCTCCTCCACACCAGAATTTCTCTTAAGGTCCCCAAAGTGCAGAATCTGGATGCTACCAAACCAACATCTTCGTGTTTCTCATGTTTCAGTCTTTCTCAGATGCAGCTCCCAGCTCCCCCAGACACCCATCTTGGAGGCACAGAACATACCTGCCAGTGTTTTTAAGAAGAACAGGAGTAGAAAAGGTGTTTCTTCCAATGGTGTACTAATGTACACGTGCGATACCTTTACCAGGGAAAGCCTCAAGAAGTGATATAAACCATGGAAAACACTCCATGAGGAATTTCTTTAGCCGGAAAAGACAAAGAGAGACAACATGACAAATGTCCGCATAGCAAATTACCAACAAGCAATGCATGGCAAAATAAGAAATAAACCTTCTGTTTCTCTTCACTGTCTTTTACTAACATGGCCAAGGAATGGATATTAAAGATGAAAGATAACTAGCAATAGGTTAAAAAACATTAGCAATATAAATTATGTATCACACATCTCACTGCGTCTGTGGAACTCATTGATACAATATGTAACTGGGAACTAAAATTTCACACAACTCAGATGGGATTATTATTTTCTAAGACAATGAAACTTTTTTTAACATTCAGAAGAGATAACCAGCTCTGCAGTCAGGGAATAAGCCAACCGCGAAGTGGCCCCAGGCACTGGGCTCCATGGGCCATGGCTCTGACGTGCTCTTGCCGATCTGTTTTCTCCCTCCCCTGCTCTCACCACGTTTGCCCTAACTGAGGGGGTTCGGGGAGGGTCTGCCTGCTGTGTGAGAGGGATGGAACTAAGGCTAATAAAGTGAGTGACAGCCTCAACGTGAGTGACTTTATCTAAGGAGGGCAAGACACCCTGCCTCGGTTTATACAGAGAGCTGTAGAGATAAAGGCAACAAGAAAGAAAACTTGTCTCAAGTGCATGTCAGAACAGGTACAAAGGGGACATGATAATGAAAAAAAAGACAAATAATTCTTTGCCCTTTTCTAGCAGGTTTCACTCAAGGACCTGGAACTGCTTTATGAATACATATGATGGAAGCTGCCAACAGTCTTGGGAAGCAGCAATGTTATACAAACATCATAACCCACATTTAAGAGACGAGGGTTAAAAAAAAATGCAATGCAGAAACCCGCTGATGATTTTCCCTAAGTTAAATGTTCTGTCAGAACACGTTAGAATGAGAACTATTACCCACTCTGTAGGGCCCAAATGTCTGTGTAAATGAAGCCAGGAGTAACTAGTTAAAGGAAGAAGGATTGAGGAGATTAATACTAGCTAGACTTACTTCCCGCGATGGCTCATAGAGCTTAGAATAGAATAGGGATGTGAGAAAGCAATTAAAAGAACTAACTTAAATAAATCTCTAAGTGCTGAAGGTTTGCCAGCATATACCTCTAAATTCTCCTGCAACGCAACTGGGCCCCTTCCTCTAGGGACTTTCTAACAACCTTTCAGACAACAGGGTAATTATTGCAAAGCGTGACCCAGACTGTGGTTACTGGTACAATCAAGAGAACCCCCAGAGGGTTCAGCATGAGACACAACTGCAGCAGCGAAGCAGACTTTCAACCGTTGGCTAACGTTTTTGAAATGACTAAACTTCAAATCGCATCCTCTGCGACCAGGCGATGCGCCCAGGGGGCCGGGCCTTACATCGCCTGCTGCAGGGTCACTTACTCAGACAGGCTTCCGTACCCATGATGGACCTGCCATAAGGGCAGGCCCCTGGGAGGACTCCTGGCAAGGACCACACTCCAGGAGACAGGTGACGGATGGAGAGAGACAATATGGCAAGGGTAGGACATGGCCAGTGAGGTGTTCCTGCTTGGGCAGCCTGGGCACTGCCGTTCCCGTGCAACATTTTCGCAGCACAACTTGCTCCCCGGATATTTCAACTCCTCGAATCAACTAAGTGTTTCACCTCTTTGGGAAGCTTAAAAACTGTGGTGGATTTGCTAATTTCTGGCACACAGGGAACTTCCACTGCTGGGATATAAATCCTTGCTTAGTTCTAACATGCAATCTGCAATTTAAGCTAACAGGGAGTAAGAAAAGAAATTAAATACTAATTGCAACCCAAATTCCTCCGTCTTCTATCCACCCCCGCCAACCCTGCTCCCTAATCCATAAGGTCTGAGTGACGATCAGGGAATTAATTCTGGGGGAGCTGGAGAGGTTCATGCAGAGCCTCTGCAGATGCAGGATCCAGTTCAGGAAGCGGGTGGCTAGCCTTCGCGGGTCCCCGCCGGCACCTCTGGGTATCCAGCACCCCCCAAGGCACCTCCCATGCATGCAGCCTGGTGTCACCCCGCTATTTACGCTGCGTTGGTCCAGCCATCTCTGCTCACCCACGCAGACACTGTGCCACCAACACCCACTTCCATGTTTACTTAGAGCATGAGTAAAAAAGGTCTGGTGAAAATGCCCCAGTATAGGATAATCACGAACAATGCTTGAAACTATTAAGGTGCAGCACTGAAACAACCATTTCAGCACAAATCAGAAGAAATAAAATAATGTTGCAAGTGGTTTTTAAACCATGCAAATCTGATCTTCCGAAAACACATCAGTTACAATAAAGCTCACAAACAGCCACATTTTATACTCCAGCCTCCTCCGCTGATCGAGAATGTGGACGTGTAGGAGCAATGATACACCTCACAGCTCTTCCCCTCGCAGCTCTCCTAAGCCAAACCTCTTGATCCAACACCACCAAATTCAAGCAACTTGAATTCAGAATTCAAACTATCTTCTCACTGTTTTTTAGCAATAGCCAGGACTAAAATTGCTCATATGTCACAAGGTACCAAGAAACACTCATTGTGATTGAAAATGCCAACCATCTCTCGCACACACACGATCAGACTCTTCACAGTACAGATTCCAGGGAACTGGGTAAGTCTCCAAAGCATCAGTGTTTCACCCTGCACTGGGTGCAGACTCAGTCTTGCTGTGCAGCTGGCTGGCTGAGCAGGTAGCACTGCGGGAGCCCTGTCACCCCCCAACCGGACGATGTCACAGGGCGCCTGCCCTGCAGCCCGGGTCACTCCTGACAGGATGGCACTTGCCCTGCCTTAGTGCCCAGGAGGCTTATGCCCAGGGAGAGGATAAATAGCAGACTCCAAGATGAGCTAATAGCAGCCCTCAGCCTTTCCTTTCAATTCTCAGTGTCAATGCTTTTCTTTTAAATCTTGTTTTACAAAAAAAATTAATATATAAATCCTTTTCTCTTCCTCTCTGTGTATATGGACACTCCATGTAAAGTATTGCTCTAGAGCAACAAACACATCCATAACAGAACAAATCTCCCCACACAGCAAGGACAGCAAAATATTAATTATTCAAGGGACGTACAACGGAGTTATGTAAATCATTTGGTAACTACTTTGCAGAGGGACTCCTATGGGGAAGCAGAATGGAATGGTTCAAACAGGGGATGTGTGTAATCTCTCATGTACCGGGAATGGAGCACGGGGGCCGTTGCACAGGGCCAGCATAATCCCAGAGACATTTGTAAATGTGAGCAAAGGGGGCAGTCTGATAGAATACCTATGGCTTTATAATTACTAAGACGTTGACATCATTTTGTGAATGAATGCCACCCTCCTGCGCACTATCAATCACGCACAGTGCATGCCACAGCCCTTTCTCATATAATTACTTATATAACACACGTGGATTAAAGCTAAATTCGTATTTCTGGCTTTAATTCAAATCAGTTAAGTATTTTAAAACAAATTACATTTTAATTCTGCCTAAAATGCACTGGTTTAATTCAATTAAAATCAGTTCTTGCTTCTTTTCATCACACCTGACCTGAATTTTGCTGAAGAGAACCTAAGTGAGACATTCTGTGGCTGTACTGAAAATTAAAATCCTAACCACTGCCAACCAGACATACAAGATCACAATAACAGCATCACAAGAAGATATTCATATGGGAACAATCAACTTGAAATCTCCCTAATCATTTACGAAGAGGCTCTGTATCCTAAGGTATTACTCAAGAGTATGGTAAGGAGGAAGGAGAGAGACGCGTATTTTTCCTCCGTCTGTTTTTTCCTTCCCTCCCAGCTGATGGATGAACTTGACACAGTTATTTTATATTCACAAGTCTTGAACATCATTATACCCAGCGCTCCGTACAACTAACTGCCAGCCGTGAGCTCAGCGCACAGGCTGCCTCCAGCTACAATCAACGGATTTCTGTGCACGACCACTGCAATACGAAATTGGATAACAAGGTCTACATGTCAAACATCTGTGTCTTCCAGCTCTCTGAACAAAGGCTAGAAAACCTTGCCCACCTCAGTTGTTCTGTGTTCACTTACAACCCTTCGTCCCTCACACGGATTCTCCGATCAAGGCTTCGCAGAGTTTCAGCGAAGAACAGAGCGAAACTTGTTTTTAAATGCGTCCTCCTTCTGAGAGAAAGAGGTTTAT
This sequence comes from Eurypyga helias, assembly GCF_000690775.1. Taxonomy (NCBI): domain Eukaryota; kingdom Metazoa; phylum Chordata; class Aves; order Eurypygiformes; family Eurypygidae; genus Eurypyga; species Eurypyga helias. Next base: position 55,314 of record NW_010267552.1, read on the forward strand.
TGCTCATACTAATCGCCAACAGAAATGACAGAGTAGAGGACAGAAAAATTTGATCCATCAAGCAATGTACCTCTCCTGTGGGATGGGAAAATCCATTCTGAAAGACGGACAACCGAGGCAGATGCCAGGCAGATATCCCTCCCCAGCGCCCACACAGCGCTGGGGGCAGAAACCAGAGTACAGCCTGCCATCAGACCCCGTTAAATCCAACCTCACGCTGCCACTGAAAGGAGACGGCCCCTTTCTCCCATCTTCCCGTTACTCCGCAGTCACATGAGCTGGTGCAATGCCCAAACCAAACAGAAAATCACCCCTCTAAATAATAATTTCCTGTTGAACCAACTTGCTGAGGTTCCTAAGACTGCGTGGTGACTGGATCTGCTGCAAGGGGAACGCGTGGCCGGGAGACACTGGGATGGGCAAAGCACGTCTGTTCCCTTAGCTGAAAAGTAATGTTTTCATCGTGAGCTGTTTTCACTGGGTGCCAGAGCGTTTAATCCTGGGACAGAAGTACCTTAGTTGTTTTTGTAAACAAATAACAATTAAAGACGCAAACAGAAGGGTAAGGAACTAACAGAAAGCGTCTCCTGGTGTAAACGCTGCAGCGATGGCATTTTCCTTCCCATTTTTTCTCTTTGAGTTTATTGACATGAAGAGTAACGCTAATGTAATTGCACTGAAATGCACGCACACAAGAACCTCGCCAGGGCAAAGGCAGAATAAACGGTCTGTTTGGAAACAAACTGTTCATGCAGCGGAGCAGCAGTACCTGCCTCGGACGTGAGGAGTATGGAGACACCATCAGCCACAGTGCCACTGGGCCGTCACCCTCGCTCAGAGCCTGCTGCAGGCAGACGAACGGAACTATCTGCCTGCAGCCCCGAGGTGTACACTGATGCACCGCAGCATCACGTCTGCCAGGCACAGGCCAAGCGAGTCAATAACACGTATTCAGGCTGTGGGAACAGTAAAATGAAGGAAACCATCCTTCTATCCATTAATCAACCTGATCTTCCGCCGAGGAAACAATGCCTTCCGATTGTCGGCACTTACCAAACATTCCTCAAACGCTAACCATCTGCAGCTGGAATACAATGCTTTGATTACAAACGTCAAAAAGATAGAGCATAAAATTAACTTCTCCTTATTTAGTAGGTTTAGAGAAATGTCGCTTCACGCTACACTAATTCAGTGCCCTCGGTATGAAAACTCCCCATTATGATGTCTCATCAAATTAGAACCAACGATACAACGATGTCATCTCTATCCTCACACAACACTCTATTTTGTAATTAAGCAGGACAGTGAAACAATGGCCTTGCTTATAGAGAAAAGGTCAGGAATGCAAAACATATTTTTGCAAGCTAATTGTGAGATGCATGAAGCCAATTATCCCAGTAGTGCTGCATATGCCTGAGCAGGAAGGATTCTATCATTTTGCTCCATGACTCCAAGTCGAGTCAAAGCCCAGGCTGTACCCCACGGGGCACCGCGCTGTTTGTCCGGACTGTTAGGAAAGGAGAAGTGAAGAAGGCTATTGAAATCATTCCAGCCTCTTAGCCCTTCCCCTGACATTTTACTATGGCTTGAAAAAGGTCTAAGAATTAACACAGTCTTTTCCTGAAAGACATTAGTCATGATGTCCCTGTTCAATTAGGGAGTAGGCAAGGGAAAGTGTTTATGGATTTCTTTGAGAATGTCAAATAGGTTTACGTCCGGTAGCCTCAGATACAAATCACAGACTCACAGAACCATAGAATCACAGACTCATTTGGGTTGGAAGGGACCTTAAAGATCATCTAGTTCCAACCCCCCTGCCATGGGCAGGGACACCTTCCATAGCCCAGGTTGCTCAAAGCCTCATCCAGCCTGGCCTTGGAC
>NW_010267552.1:57272-63682 GCF_000690775.1 Eurypyga helias
CTAAACCTCCCCGCTTTCAATTTAAACCCGTTACCCCTTGTCCTGTCACTACAGGCCCTTGTAAAAAGTCCCCCCCAGCTTCCTTGTAGGCCACTTCAGGTACTGGAAGGTGCCATAAGGTCTCCCCAGAGCCTTCTCTTCTCCGGGCTGAACAAGCCCAATTCTCACAACCATGTGCAAAACCCAATTTAACAGGTGGAACAGTTGAGACCCTGCGGTTGCCTTGGGGGAAGCTGAAAGGCCCCACATTTTTTCAGCCCACCTCTGCCTCTCCTGGGGTTATTAAATGGCTTTAGGGACGAGGAGCAGCATACTGCTGAACGGGGCTTTATAACAGGTATTTCTATACACACGGGCTGGGGCAATCAATCTCCAACCTTCCAGATTTGCCTGGAGTACTACTTCCTTTAATCAAGAAAATGTAGTACCAAGAACGCTGACCGGGGAAGGGCTTGAGCTTTGCCCAGCCTCCGCTGTTGCTGCCGGGCTGCCGTGCTCGGAGGGAGTGAAAGCGCCGGTTCCACACCCAGTTTTAAACACACTCGCGCTCCAGCTGCCCATGGCGCCAGCCATTAACTGCAGAACCAGACTGCCTCCCAAGGGGAAGAAATGCTGCCCAGCATAATGGGAACCCAAACCACCTACATACAGGATCTGTGCATTATTTTTACAAAGCAGAATATTAGTCTTTCTTCCATATTAAAGATTAATTTTTTGACTGAATGCCTCCCCAAAAAACCCCCTTCACAATCCCTGCTTCCCATTAAGAGCATTACCCTTTAAAAAATATTTGAATACCAGTTTCTAAACATCTGAGTACCATGAGAAGATGAGGAACATAAAGAGTTTCTGGGGAGAACTGGTGATTTCCTCCTGCATCTCTCCTTCAAAGCAGTTCTCTCTGATTACACTCTAGCCTCCTAACATAGCCAGTAATTAGAGATCAGTAATTAACTTTCTGGTTCAAGAAATATTTTGCAAAGGAACCCCATTAAAAAGCTGATTTGCATATTCCAGGACAAAGCAGACTGGATATAAATGCAGGTAGTATATGAGGCCAGCCTCAGTCCTGAGACCGTCCTTGGATCTTTATGCTACGCTTGTTCCCTGGCTGCGGGGGGAGCGGGAACAGATATTACCCACTGCACAGGGAAGCAGATACCTGCTGGATGCTGCCTTCCCTGGCTTTGCAAGATTTTGCACTGCAGTTATTGTGGACAGTGCTGAATGTTTCTTTCCTCACAATATTTTCATTATCATGAACACCAGAGGCCCCTGCGCTGTATTAACAAGCTGTTAGTGTCACCCTTCACTGTGCACCTACTACTCTAAGTCTTTGTACTTCGAAAGCTTCTCTGGCTAATGCCATTTAAGTAAAGAGGCAGAAGAGAAAGCAAGCTCTCCAGCACTTATTCACACAGATCTGAAAGCCCTTGGTGTGTTCTGGGGTCTGCCAGTGTCCTAGTTCTGCAGGATGAGTCATTCCTCTTTCCAAAGGCAACAGAGCAACATCTTTATCCTCTGTGATGCAGCAGTCACCATAGTCTCGTCAAACTTAACCAAGTTCATCATGCCTAAAAATATTTGGCATATCAAGTTTGTTGGGAATAAACAAATGATAATTAGATCTAGAAAGAACCCACAAAGTAGGTTTACTGCAGGAGCACAGACATTCATCACTTATTGATGCTCTTCTATTGCACCAAAATAAGCTTTGTGAACATCTGAAAACCTATAGAGCAGACTGCAGTAGCACCAGATTAGGAATTAAATGCACTGCAGCACTTGACTAGTAACTTCCTCTTCCCTCCGTGGGTTGTAAGCAGAAATATTTGATGGGATTAAAAATAAAAGTAAAGAGGAAGTAGCAGTAGTGCAAGTTGTTGCTGTTATTAACGCAGGGCTGCACCCTTCCAAGGCTGAGGCTCATTTAACAATCAACCATATGCTTAGACTTTGTAGTGCCAAGAAAAAGCTTAAATAGAATGTTATCTTCTGGAATTATGAAATAAACCTTGCAAAATAATCGCAATTGTTAGTAACTGAGAGTGCCTTGGCCTGAAACGAATGCTAAGTGCACTGAGAAAAGGTGTCCCTTGGAACGATCAACTTGGGGATTGCATCTGGATACGGAGCTGCACGGAGTACCCATCTTCCATCAGGTTAAGAAGGTTGGAAGGCGTCTGTCCCACAAAGTGACATCATGTCCCTGCCCTCATTGCTGGCGTGAAATCACGGCAGCCTTTGCCACTTGGAGAGGAGACGGGACCAAGTTCTTGTATTTACATTTAAAAAAGGAAGAAACAACACCCATATAAACCTTTTTTCTAAACCCCTGACAAACTGTCAGAAATTATTTCTAAGATCACTGTAAGGCGGTGACAGCAGTGACCAAAAAGGCTACTACAACAAGAAAACCATCCGAAATGCACTAACGATAATTACCAACTGCAGCAGAATAGCCTTCTCTCCCATCTCCGGCTCTACACCCTGTGCCCAAAGCCCAGCCCAGCAACTTTCTCCATCACAAATTTTGTAGGAGAAATGTGGGTCCAATTAAGAAAAATCCATCTGCCAAATGCTTGATTTGTGGCTGATTCCAGAGAGGCTGCTACAAAGACAAACATTCAGCTCTCCATGATAAAAACTTTGTTAGCTGCTGTAATAAATCAGGATGCAGGAGACATTGTTAGCAAAAAGCCACTTTAACAGAACCCTTTTAGCTCTAACGAGCAATCTAACCAGCCAACAAATTGAAAGGAGCACTATTTCCCCAATCCTCCTTTAAATCTCACATTTATATAAACTGATTGCACCAGATTAATGCACCTCTCATACAGAATACCAGTTATACTTGGTCTGATTTTGCTTCTTTTATTCACAATCAATAATTTTATTGCTGTTACTGGAACAGGACTCCTAGAAAAAAATCAGTATGCAAAAGACTGGTAAAATTTGGCCAACTACATCAACGTGAACCACACAGGAATTGACTGAAGTTAGTGGAAACCCCTTATTCCACCTTTTTTTCCTCAAACAAAAGGTCTCTTCTCAGTCAGTGTAAAATCCAGTGCTGTGAGAAACAACCATGTTTTTCCTACAAGCCTAAGCTCTGCTTGACTATCATCAGCACATTCTTCTCACACACACTTTGGGCAGCTCCTCAGATGTTCTCTACAGGGACACAACGGTCGGCCATGGTTTTGCTAAACCAGAACTCTGAGTTTTGGTAGTTGCTCCGAACGTAGGCGCACACGTCACAGCAGAACCGTGAAGAGCTGCCTGGCAAAGGGCACAGGACCACTTTGACACGACAAAGACCCCCATTGCCACCTCAGGGCTGTCAGCTCCTCCGGGGACACAGCACCCCAGCTGCAGCTCCGCGAGGCTCCCTGGAAACGTGGCTGTCCTCCTGGTGCGGATGCAAGGGATGAAAGCCAGGCTCTACTGACACAGAACCACCACGGCGACTCTGAACCACTGCCAGCGACACACTCCGTGACCTTTCCCACGTTTACGATATTTCCTTGTTTTCCTTTGTTATAAAACTCACACTGTACAAATTTCTCACTATTGTAGCAGGTAGTAATTTTCCATTTTAAAGTTTCATGATGTAATTAAATGCATGCATTAATCAAACACAGCGTAAGATCCGTTTGTTTATATTCTCCTCTCATTCTACACATGCACCACGTCCACCCAGTCAGCTGTGGGTACACGTATGTGCACATTTCATAGACCCATCTACTGCACACAGCAGGATAAACAGGACATGCGAGAAAATGAAAAATCAGGAAACTAAGAGGCATGCCACAGTACCAATTTAGATACACAGCAACCAAGTAACAGAATCATTTATGATCTACTACAGCTCAATATTTCAACCTTGAGTGTTCTGACTGCCTTTATTGCACTATTCATTTCTGCTATGGCTTCTCCCGCAAAAATTCTCCAAGCTCCAGAACAGAACGCTGTTACAACGGTTACTTCCATGAGCAAAGGAGCAGTGCGTGAACAATCAGCTTGGATACAAGATGGAGTCAAGAATCAAATATTTAAGAGGCAAATATTCCGATACCAGATGCTTCTTTGAAACAGTCTTTGGATTTCAAGAAAGATAAGGAAGCACAGCAGAAAATGAGAGAGAATGCTCTAAAAGACTCAAGCCCTTTCACATACTGAAGTGAGGGCATTGTGCGTTTTAGCAGACATGGATGGGAATGGTCAGGAAGACAAAATTCTCTCCTCTAAGCAAAACCTCAATGCATGACTGAGATGCCCAGCTGCTGCTTTTCTTTCACCTCTCCGAGAGCAACCGTACCTAAGGCCAAGAAATCCTGCAGAAGGATACCTGCTTCCATTGCAGCTCTGACACTACGATGAAACCTAGGGGACTGAAAGCTTGCTGTCAAAGCTGGTGTCAGCCCAGGGCATGGCTATGTATCGTAGATGGTGTATTTATGAGTGATACCTGCCGAACGGAAGCCTCTCATTGTCAGTTTCTAAATACTCATACCAGCAAATCCTTGGGTTTTATCCAAGGCTGCCGAATGCTATGCCTCCTCTAACCCACCCTTTAAGCTCTACACTGAAAATGCTCTACAGCCATGCCCGGAATCCCTTTAAAGGAAAGTTGCAGTAAATCTGGCTCTGTCTGAAAGGACGCTGCCCAGCAAGCTCCAGGGCTCTTGTGCTGGGGGGGCAGGGAATTCCAAAGCTTAATTTGGGACAATGACTGTGCCTGCAGGGCTGGCTGAAACAGTTAATTCCCATGCCCTGTGCTACCAGTTCACAGAAAGAAGCCAAACTCCTCTAGGTAGAGAGAAAACATTGTCTAATTTGCCTGCTCTCCGAGGGAAGCAGCAGCCCTGAAGGTGATTCCCGGCCGCCCGGCTACACTCGCTTGTCTTCCATATGGAACACAGTGCCCTACTTCGAGCATTTGAGAAAACTGCAGCACAGGAATCAAATCAACTCTGTCTTCCCAGATAGCAACCCCTGACCAGCACAATCCTTTTACTTGCAGAATCCAGAAGGGAAAAGCTTGGGAGGCTGCAATAGGTCAGGTGAGGAAAAATCCAGATTGACAACTGTCATTTGTGGGCTTCAGAAATCTCCAGTGAAGGAGTATAGCCAAAACAAAGTTCTCATTCCTCTTAGAAGTGAAGCATTTCCTCAATGGATTCTAAAGTACTGTCTTGATATTTCAAAATGCTGCTGCTACAAAATGATTACATCAGGGTATGTCCCATTTGGCATATTTTTCAGACGTAGACTTGGCACTTCAATGCTTCCATGTCATTCCCCAAAATGATTCATGTAAGGGTGATAGATCTTCCTTTTGGAAGCAAACCACTAGTTTGTTTCTGTGGTTGGTAATCGAGTCTGTCTACCCAGCCCTGACCTTGATCTGCATGTGAATTTTCATACAAATCTACCTACAGTCTGCCTCTGTCTCATGCACACACTGACATAAATCTGCTTGCACGTAAATACGTACAAACCCACTAGTGAGCTGCTTCACTTTCTCAGCGAGCTGAAGAATAAAACCAGGATCTCACAGCCCCTTTATTTTGCTTGCAATTTGCTCCAGTGCTGGCCACCCCATATTAAACAATTCCTCTGATCCATCTGCACGCTCCCCGCAACGCATCCCTCCCGGACCGAAAGATCGTGTCATGGCTCAGACAGAAAAAGCCGCTTCGGCCCCACGCTGAGAATCTGTCTCGGCATAATGACGGCAGTCACCGGCCACGCCGAAGATGTGTGTGTGGAAGGGGGGGAGAGGGATTTGGGGAGATTATGGTTGTTATTGTTCCATGTTATTGTTCATACAACGTGTAACCCAGTCATGTTCAGTGTAGTCCAGCGTGCGAGCATCCCTCCCTCCCTCACCCGCACCAGGCAGCTCTGGCTGCTGCATCTACGTGCTATTTATACGCTGGTGCAACTTAGGATTTACTGGGGGAAAGAAAGCAGAGCAGCCAGGCTTCTCTGCACATGTTATTTAACCTAAGAAGGGAGGGCTTGCACTGTATACTCGCCAACAAATTACAATTACCCCTCTTGCAATTAAGCAAGTCTACTTCTGTCACTGATGTGCCCCTGAATACGATAAGCAAGACACTAGCAAGATCCGGAAAAATCAATATCCTCGCTGTGTGGCGCGCACCCTCCTCCCCACCCTCCGAGGAGCGTCCCCTTACCTTTCATTGTCCACGCTCCTGAAGCCAGGTAAAATGTGCCGGAAGCTGCTGTTCCTGTCAAGCTTCGGTTGGCTCTTTGTCCTTTTGATGGAGCCTTTAAGCCGCCGGCTGAGGAACCCCTGTGGGGTGAGACAAGAATACTAAATTACCACAAAAAGGGGAGAAAGCCAGCGCAAGCCCTGGCCCTGCTCTCCTGCACCGAGC
>NW_010267553.1:0-24777 GCF_000690775.1 Eurypyga helias
CCTTCCAACCCAAACCCTTCTGTGATTCTATGATTCTATGATTTGTCTCCCTAAATACACACTAGCTGTCACCAGTAATGCCAAACATTTGAATCTCAAACACTGTGCTTGTAAGTACTTTCCCAGTATTAATAATGTTAACAAAACTTTCTTCAGCCCTTCTTTAATGGCAAGTTTTTTCACAGGTACGTTGTTCCCCATCTAGGTGGTACCATCATTACAGACAATAAGTACATAAATATGTACTGTGGTAGCATGCCCAGTTTATTATTTCCTTCCTTCCAGGTTTCTCTGACGTCAGTACTCTGGCAAGAATTACTCACCATGTTCCTGAAAGTAGTACAGCTCGGACCAAGGAAAGTGTTCTTACTGAAAGATATCTTTGTTTCCGTTTGCAAAAGATGAAGTCCACATTAATTGAAATATTTGCTGGTTGAATTTTCTAACACTGTTTTCTGTATGGTCATTTAACATTGTACCATTGAACTTGTGCAGAATCAGGCTATGTGTGTTGCAAGCGAGGACTTTTCTCTAATGCTAATTTTTCCACCTATTAGAAGCATTTTGATGGTGTTTGTTTGTTTGTTTGTTTGATTCTTTGCTGTTTCTTCATAAGCAGAGTATATGAAAGAATTTGTTTTATTTAAATAATTAAATAACATGAAATGTTCTCTGCCTCACAAAGCAAAATATTTGAAAATATTTCCCAGGGACACTGAAAGGAGGCAGAAGAAAAAGAAAATTATTTTATTTTATAAATTTACAAATTAAGGATTCAAACCTGGTAATCTGAATCTAAAATTTCTGAAATTACAGAAATAGGAAAATTTGGAGGAAAACAAACAAACTAACTAACAAACAAAAAAAAAACAGGGGAGTAATTCAAGCTAACTGCTTCCCGAAAATAGTTAAAAACATTAGCAAATTTGTATTTTCTGACAAGAACATAAAAATATCCAAAGCAGTGCTAAAGGTACAGAAACATGCAGTGATATTAACCGTGCTATAGTCATGTTAGGACAAAGCTAGCATGTATCACAGAAACTGGTATAGTTACATAGGGAAGAAGCTTGACTGAATAACCTAAATTCATTCTCTTCCTCCAAAACAGGATTGACTGAACATGTATCATTGCAGGCAGTTGCTTGTTTAACCCATTTGTGACAGGGACATCTCAGTCTCCCCGGGCAATCCATGCCAGTGTTCCACTCTCTGAGCCTTTCAAAGGCTTTTAAGTACCTAAAATGAATATTCTTCACTGTAACTTAAACATGTTACTTTTGGGTCTCTCTGCTATGCAAACGTATAGATTATTCCCTTCCTCTTTACAGCAGTGGTTTTTATCCTTCAAGACTTCAATCATCCCCCTCCCCCAGAATCTTCTCTCATGTACATGAAACAACCCCAAGACAATCATTTTTTTCCACAGAGGTCATGTTTTCTTGGCTTCTGATTATTCTCTTAATTCTCCTCTGGGTCTTCTTTGTTTCTTCCATGTCGTTCTGAACCGTAGCCCCCAAAGGACACACGATACTCCATGTGAGGCCTCAGCAATGCAGAGACTAGCCGAAGGAGCTCCTGTGCCGCTTCAGGGGCTCTGCTTATTTCACAACAGCATGGCTCACCGGCTCACACTCTCATAACTCTCAGATCTTTCCCTGAACACCTGCTATCAGATTGTCAGCACTTGGCATTTCAAAGCTGGTTATTCATGCCAAAGGGTAACACTTCATTTTTTTCCTTCCCGAAATTCGCCTGACCATTTTTCCAGGTTGTCAAAATAATTTTGAAGACTAGTAACTTCTTAACATAAGTGACACTTCTACCTTTATGACTTTAGAAAACTTAACATGTTCCTTTTCTGTTTCATTAAGGAAATAGAGGGCACAAACAGGGCTACGCACAGGATGTAACTCTGTGAAACGCATCTCCGCTATAATGACCAGTCAATATATTTAGCCACATTAATTTGCACTCCAGCTGTCGCATGCAGGCTAAGAGTTTCTTGACATATGATGATACTATGTGAGTACAAAAAGACTTACATAAGGCTGTGTGATAACTGTGTCTTTACTATTCTCCAGCTGTTAACAGCTAGTTAATTTTTTCCAGAGATGCAACCTAAGATGATAATTCCATTATTCTATTCCGTTATAAATTTATACCCTCCATTTTGCAGATATTGCAATGCTAGCTAGTCCTCTATGAACTCTCAAAGATCACTGTTAAGATACTGAGGTTGTTTCAGACAGTCCTTTAAGTATCCTAGGATAAGATTTTCATGTGCTATTTTCCTTCGTATTCACAGAAATTACTGTCCTCTCAGCATTTGTCTAAATTAGGAGTGAAAAAGAAAGTAAGCTGGTTGAGGCATGGGCAGCTCCTGATATAATCTTGGCGGTTTTGAATGTTATCATCTACAGCTGTTCGCTGTTGTGGCTGCTAATTTAGACTAATTAATTTTAAATGAAACAGGATCACTGCTGTGAATGGTTATGATCTTGGTAATGGGGTAATGGCTTTGACCTGATGACTTGGAGCAAAACTGAGGACAGAATCTTTGCAAAGTGATACAGTCACATCTAAAGGACCACATCTGTAGAATCCCAAAGTCCAAGATGTAGATGGGAACCCATGTTTGCCTATGTTTTTTTAAAATTTATTTAATGAATATGAGCTTTGGCCAAAAAAGAACTTTGCTGGCTGTACATAGGAGAAATTGTCTTTTGCTTCACCAACCCCTTCCAAAGGACTTACAAGAAGTCAGTCAGCTAACAACTTGTACACAGGTTATTAGCAACACACAACCAATATTTGGATTTTTAAAACACCCTGTGACTTGGTGGACCTCTATTCACAGACCCATTGCAACTCCAGAGGAAAAACAGTAAAATTGCATCCAACTCATGAAATTTAAATTAGAGTATCTGCACAATTTCAGTTAAGTTGTACAGCTTCAGAAATTCTTTTCCTGCAGAAATGGTGTCACGTGAATCTGTTTATCTTCAGGGCGCTATTAGAAGCTCATTTGTACTCCCAGGCTCTTGCCCAAGGAAGTGGTAATAAAAAAAGTGTGTCTAATTTATCCCAGACCAGAGGATTGCACTTAAGGTTCATGTTGGTCAGCCATAAGTAGTCTTTCTACACCAGTGTTTAAATTACATAAAGGTCCCCAGGACAGCCATCACTAGATACCTTCTCTACTGCAAAATACAAGATAGACATGTGCATAACACATTCCATGTATGGCCCAAAAGCTGATTTCAGTTATGTTTGTGTAAATCAAGTGCAATGAAAATATCTTTTACCTAGACAGACAAAAATGTCTAGTGGTCAACTGACTGCATCTATCAGAAATGTCTGAAGAAATGCTATTCCGTAAGAAGCAGCACATCCTGAGACCACTCTATAGCGACACAGAAGCTGATCTTTCCACCATTTGCTAGCAAAATAGTATGTGGCCTATAATGCTCTACAAGTCTTTCCCTTGAATAGTGTGAACATTAGCTTGCACCTGTATCTCTGCCCAGGAGCCATTTTTCACACATTTGTAGATACATGTCTTCTAAAAAATTAAAATTCACCAAACATATTCCATAGTATTTTTGGAATGGCATCCATGAGACGCACTAAACAAATGACGTGTTGCTGATACTTAGGAAACAGTACATTAACAGAAGGAACTATTTATTCAGTTGAATCTCAGAAAGAATTTTGAGTAGGTAATAAATATTGTAGCAAATTAGTAACATTCCAGAAAGCTTAGGAGTTTTAGAAATCCTGGAGAACAATTACAGAAAACACCCTGAAATACTGACATATTATCCTACAGACAATATATTTCTAGGAATGGAGAGCAGTGGGGAAAAATAGCGGAGGAAGATTACAGAAATTATTCTTTATGTAAAAACAAAAGCAAATCCCAAGATTCAGTAATAACAATCTAGACTTTGATGCACAGAATCATGGCCTTTGTAAAATCTCCTCACTTATAAACTGAAATGCAGAACATTTGGACTTATACTGTAGTAAAAAGTAAATTCTCTCTATGGCATGTGTAAATTGCAAATGAAAGTAACTTGTAACTTATCCTCCCATGCTTTTGGGAAACTTAACTCAACTTTATGGCCAAAACTTCAAAGTAGAAAAAAAATTCATGAATGGTCTAATACCCTTGCAAAACTACTGAGGATAATTTAAAAGTTTACATTTTATGATACTTTGGATGATTACAAGAAACCCAGCAAGTATTATTACAAGCATTATTTCTTAACCAAAACCAGACTTGAAACTACTGTACAACAGAATTTGGAAACAGATGAGCAATAGAGTCTGAAGTCTTTTGAATTGGTCAGATGATTTGAGGGTTTACAGGTTACTTCATGATTTTGAGCCCATTTTTCCTGTAATATAAGCACTCATTTTTTCAAAAGCTGGTGAAAAAGTTGTGGCAAAAATTCTATGAGTATAGAAAATAAAACTTTATATTTCTGGCACAATAATTAGTTTTTTTATCTCTTTCCTTTGCTCTTTGTCTTCGTAGCCCTTTTATAAATGCTTTGACTCTGAGTATGTGCTTTCTCTGTGTAATGCACTCTCTTTGATGGGATGAAGCCATGGTTTTGTTCTATTCCTGCTTTCTTGTAAACACTGTGGAGAGAGATCTAATTATGGTATTCTCAAAAATTAGAGTAGCACCCTTTTACTAGGTGGTTAAAAGCATGGTTTGAAAATTTAGTGTACTAAAACCTTATTCCAGAACCAGAACTGACAAATGGTTTTGATGAAGGCAGCTGTGTAAATATTAAAATATTCAGCTTTCAGTGAAAAGCATGATTCTGTATGTGTAAAATTATCTAAGTTACTTGTTAAACTGCTAGGAACAGGAAGACACTGAGGTGCTGGAGCACGTCCAGTGAAGGTGATGAAGCTGGTGAAGGTCTAGAGGGGAAGTCTTAGAAGAAGTGGCTGAGTGAACTGGCATTGTTTAACCTGGAGAAGAGGAGGCTCAGGGGAGATGCTATTGCTCTCTACAATTACCTGAAAGGAGGTTGCAGAGAGTTGGGGGTTGGATTCTTCTCTCAAGTGATAAGACAAGATGAAACAGACAGGCCTGGAGTTGTGCCAGGGGAGTTTTTTATTGGATAATAGGGAAAAATTAGTCATTGAAAGGGTTGTCAGGTATTGGAGTGCTTAAGTCGCCATCTCTGGAGGTATTTAAAAAACATGTAGATTTGGAATATAGGGACATGGTTTAGTGATGGATTTGTCAGTGCTAGGTGAATGGTTAGACTTGATGATCTTAAATGTCTTTTCCAAACTAAACAATTCCCTGATTCTATGTTTCTAAGAATATAAGAATACTAGGGATTTTATTTAAGGTGTAACTATTATAGTTTTACAAATTAAGACGGTGAACATATGGAAGGAATTTTGAATGTATAAGTGAATGTGTGATACTTTTGTAATCTTTGTGTATGTGCATGTATCCACACAGACATATAAATGTGCATAATTTATACAAGGTTATTGGTTTTCACTTTGTATTTTAAGTATATAGAAGGATCGTCTCAACATCAATCTTTAAAAGTAGAATATTTTTTGTATGTCATGCTATGTTTAGAAAGGATTTACACTTTAGAATCTTATTAAATGAGCACAATTTAACATACAGGTTATGCAGACTGTGCCGGAAGGATCCTCAAGGATGCCTTGAGTTAAAATCTCAAGATCTTCAGGTTTATACAGGAAGCAAATAAAAAAAGAATTATCAAGTTGATGGGAAGGGGAAGTTCAAAAGTTTGATTTGCTGGTTCAAAGAAGACTATAGAAGAAAGGGACTTAGGAGATTTGTTGGAGACACAAGTCTCTTCTGCCTCCTTCAAAGCTGAAGGCTCTCATGATGAGGGTCATCTGAAGTGTTTTCTGAGACAGTGGTTTCTGAGGGTTTCTGAGGTTTTCTTCAGAAACTTAGAAAGAAAAGGAAAATAATTAATAAAAAACAAACCCCTCACACACAACTTTTGCTGGCTGTTGTTTTGTTTCCCTGGCACTGTGCAACAGTGCAGAGATGTGGTTCACTGTGCAACAGTGCCAGGGGAACTGGTCATGCATACTGCCCTGCATGTGGGACAGTCTTCCTTACACATGCAGTGGCACAAACTTCAGTGATAAACTGCACTGGCATTTTGCAAATAAATTATTTATTTGTTTATTCTATGGACTAGTTTTTTTACTCATCAATTTGTCTTAAATAATTTGAAATCCGGAGAAGTAAACTACTGAGATTCATGCTCTTTCCTTGATTCTGCTTCTTTGTGTCCCAGCTCTTGACCTCTGTGTAATTTTTTGGAGACAGCTGGTTAAGTAAATTTCGTCATTTCCCATTGAAACCAGACTAGGACTTCTCACAATGTCGATAGGTCTCACCTGTGACATTATAAACACACAGTTAGAGGATTATAATAAGCATGTTTTTGTTGTCCTCTAGAAACACCTACTGGGGTGTTATATCAACATAATATTTTCTTTCAAACTGTATTGTAAGGTATAAGCAAGTACAAATCAAATTTAGAAATACCTCAGTTTAATCAACCACATTCTTTTTCTCATATTGTGATGGGTTGGCATTTTTGTCTGCTTGGTTAGGTGATAGATTTAGCCCTGGTTATGTCTGAGGCTTATGTCAGCGCATTTTATGCCCAGAAATGTTAGAGAGAGGGTTGGGGCGTCTTTTGTGCTACTCTTTAAAAATAAGTATTCAGGGGTGCTGACTGCCTATTGACTTTACCAACTGGATAGGGTTAAAGAACAAGTCATCTGTAGATATTTTTTCATCCCGTAACCTTCTAACTCCTGGTTGAGTGCACCATGATTCACAACACAACAGGATTTTTCCTGCAGTGTCTCACATTATGTATGACAGCTGCACACAGCAAAGGTTCCTGGGCAAACTTATTTTTGCGAGCAGCAGAGCACCAGCTGCTGCATAGGTGAGTGAGCAAAGAGCATGGGTCCACAGCTTTCTCCATAAGGTACTATTTAGCTGGAGTTAGGTGGCCCAGAAGTCTACATATGAAACTGCTGTAAAGACCTGTTCCTGGAAGGTTCCCCATCTCCCATCAAATCTCACCTCTCTTGAACTCAATGCTCTTTATACAGATCATTGGGCTTTTCTTTCCACTGTTCCCTCTGACCCACTCCCAGGTATCCAAAAGGAAAGTGAGGAGAAGAGTCACAGAGATAGACTATTTTGTCAAGGGCAAGGTGATTTAAGGATTTTCTTTTTTTCATTCATTTGAAATGAGGTTCTTCAATGTCTTTGTTCCTCACAGCTCCAGTTCTTGAGTTGCCATAAAGGGAATATCAGAGCACATCTCTGCCAAAAAAGTGTCAAAAAGTACTTACTTTACAATTAGGTTTCACTTTCATTTAATTAATAGACTTTCAGCAAAATATTTCTCAGCCTGCAACCCCTGTAATCAGTATTTCTCCAATGTACTCTTTCTACCCAAGAAGCATCCCCTTCACTCAGTTATGAAACTCTACTTTTACAGTTTTAAAAAACAGGTTCAATTTCTCTAGTCAGGGGCATTAAAGCCATATTACTCTCCAAGCATTTTTCCTCCCAAGTATTACAAGTATATGGAATTGATCTTTCATCCAGCTCCAGTGCTATGATTTGATATTAGCATTTCCTCCTTGCCCAGTAAAGGACAACATCCTGAGACAGGTATGATAGAATGAAAAGTAGTCATGCCAAGAATTAAGAACGAATTAAAACACTCCTGCTGCTGCTAACTCCAGCTTCTCTGCAGGAAATATTTTTTCCTTTGAATAACTTTGTATTCTAACACTAAAATGTTCCCAGCTGGCAATTAAAAAGAAGAGGTGAGCTCTAAGTATGCTTTCTTGCAGGATGATAGAGTGTGTTTTCTTTATTTCAAGCATGCATACCCATACATCATGTTCTTATATCTCTTTATGCAAATGCTTATCTTTAGGAGCAAATTTTCAGGTGTTTCAGATACTTCATATATAAAGTAGGGGGCTGGGAACAGGGATTACAGATGCAGGATAGTCATGTGGACATGTTCCCTGTGCAGGAATAGAGATACTGCATTGGGCAGTGCTAGTGGGTGTGGAAGAGACTTTATCATCCCCTTGGATTCCTCATAAATTCACATCTGAACCTTTCATCATGAGAGAGATGGCGGTGATATCTACAAATAAATTCAGAGGTTCAATATATGGATTAATCTAAACCTTTATTGAATAATGGCTTAGCTACCTATAAATTATTCCAGATACAGGGTCAAAACCAATAAGGGAGTTGCTTCTACTGATGTGTAGGCAGAATAGTGAATTGTAAACTCTTTTCTTCACCCATATTAAATTTATAGGGGAGCACGTAGCCTGAAAACTGATTGTTACATTAAGTTAAATACTTCACAATGATATGAGAGTTAAGCAGGTTATTTGGAGAAGAGATCAAAACCACATGTGCTATCAGGAGAAATTTTCTGGTTAAAAATGGAGTTTAATATCATTCTGCATTATATGCAAATTTGACAGTGTTTGTCAGAAACCAGAAAAATATTTTTTTGCCATGTCATTTTTTGATACTTTCCGTTTAGGAAATAATATATTTATTAGGTGATAGGTAACTTGTCCTAAAATACCATTAAATATGTTAAATTCAGATTCAACCAATATTTATGAATTGCAAGAGAGATTAAGTAATTCTTTCAATGTTTTTGATAATATATTCTCAGTGGAGGAGTGTACTCATTGCATAATGAAAACTAATACAAGGGAAAAACCCTACATCTGACAGTCTGAGTAATATGCTTATTCACGGTAAGCATCTTTAAGATATCCTTCACAGATCATTAGCTTCATGGGATTAGGAATGAGCCTGCATAGATTTAGCAATGAATCCCCCTCCTCAGGATATGGTAACAGGTATGAAACCCTTTCCAGGCCATATGGTGACAGAGGGAAGCACTCCTTCCCAGGGGCCTTGTCAGACTTAGCCACAAGCTATTGTCAGGCACAGTTGGTGAAATCTGATACTCACTTAGTTTAGTGCAACAGAAATCCCCTTAAAGATACCATCAAAAGTACAATGACAGACCAAATGACTTGCATTCTGCCAGTCTGCCACATTTCTCACAGAATCCCATATGTGATTATCATACCATATATATGTTTCACTTTTTTCCTTCAAAAACATATTCATATTTCTGTCTAAGTACATATGCAAACTTATATCTACCATTACAAAATCCATTACATGAGCATCTTCTTCACAAGTCAGTATGAACCTACAGCTTGAATATACTTAGCAGCTGGAAAAGAAGAAAGTACTGATACCCTCTTAGGTTATTTCTGTGTTTTGGCAGATAATCTAGTAAATATTCCTATCATTTTTCCATCAGATGTTATATAAGGCTTGGATTACGCCTATTTGTAAATGGAATTTAAAATTTATTATTAGAAACACACTCTGCAGTTATCTGGAACGTGCTTTAATGATGTTTTTTAAAGCAAATGGGACTATTGAATTTGTATATCATAACAGTTAAAACAATTCATATAAATAGATCCTTTATAAGTGGGTGGTAAGGGCAGTAGTGGGGCACAATAGATGCAGTAGACTCTCTGTTTTTCTCCAGAGCTGCTGTTGTCCTCCTGTAGTACACAGATCTCAGTCAAGTAACATGTTTAAGGGCTGTGCTTTTGTTTACTCCCTACAACAAGCTAACACAAATTGACTTTCATAATCCCCAAGCTCCCCTGAACTATAGTCCATGTACAGCAAATATTGCACAAGCCAAAGCAGAGGAACCATTCTCTCGCCGGTGGCTCACTCCACCAAACTGGAAGCAGCAACAAAATAAGGAAAGGCATCAGGAATGCTTAAATCCAGCTAAAATTAATCAGGAGCTCAATTAGGCAGAAAGTGATTACCAAACCTGTAATTTGACTAGGACACAGTAGCAGATGCTCCTACTCTTACATTAAGTACCTTGGGATATTTAATTAGTTTAAAATAGCCTCATCTTTGGAATTCACTTCCCATCCTCTTAGTCAATAATAGTCTCAGTTTATTGAACTGCAAGGCCCATGTGTTTTCCCAGCTGCAAGGTATTGAGCAAACTCCAGTGCATGACATGAAACCTATTTTAGCTTGAGTTACCGCATTATTGCAGAATTAAATTTACAGGAAGGTTTTACTGCAGCATAGCTTATGTAAGAATTATAGAAAAGCCAGGCATGATGAGGCTTCTTTGTAAAGCACATTGATCCTGTATTCAGTTTCCATATTCAGATGACTAAACTACAGTTTTAGATGTCACCCTGGAGAGCACGCCTTCTACTGTACCTTCTGTACCTTCGTGAAGAGGCAGGGACTCAGTGGAGACTCAGAAGGAAGCACATCAGATGTTAAGTCATTCACCCCACTTTCTTGAGCATGTTAGTTTCTCCAGAGAAAATTTCCTTTTGGGTGTCGAACACAAGTTGTTACTTTGTCCAACGAGATCTCATACCGCAGTAATATAACTTAAAGACTCATGTCAAATTCCACAACCTGAAATAAAATGAAACAATATTTGAATGAAGAAGTTTTTTTACCCCACTTACCTGATTTTCTCTAGAAAATAAAATCCTGTATTCACTAAATCATATCTCTGTTGCCATGGAAATTGTAGAGATTTTACACCTTGGCATTTTGACTTCACTTCTGGATCATAGAGGAGGAGAATATGGAATAGGACAAGTTGGGCTAAGAGGGTAACACAATGATTTAAACAAAAAACATCTCTCATAATTCAACCAAAATGCCAAGGATATTCATGGAGAACACAGAAAAGATAGGTGGATTTAAATGAAAATGTAAAGCATTACACAGGTTTCCCTTTGTATCGTTATGTCCATTAAAATTATTATAATTTGCACCAAAAAAAAGCCTTTTCTTATGATTAAAAAATTGATAATGATACCTAGTTATATTTTATCATATTGACAGGCCATGAAGCAGCTACCACAGCAGGTTAAATCCATTTTTCAATGGAATAATACTGAGGCCAGTTTTAGCCCAACTCACTATTAACACTTACATGCTACATTTTTTTTGCAGAGTGCATGTTTGCTCTTAAGATGAATATTAGAACACTAAACAAATGACAGATTTGTGATTTGAGGTTGTATTCAGCCATAATACAGGAAAATAACACTAATCATCAAGAGTGGTCTATCTAATACTAAAGTAGCATAAAAATTAATTTTGTTCAAAATCATTGTCAGTTATTTAAATTAGGAAATATGCGAAGAGTTGCCATGTAATGTCTGTTATTCCTTAATATAAAATAAATATTGGCTGATGGAGATACCAAATTATTTGTAAAAAGTAAATTGCATTTGTGCTAGTGGCAGAATTCAAATGAAACATTGACTATAAGCAGGCTGCTAAAATTTCAAGGAGTGGATAATTTCATCTGGGTCAATCTCCAATGTTATGCAAGGGCTACTGTACTATGGGTGGTTGAGCAAAACGTACACTGAGTAAACTCCAGAGAGTTAATCTACTGAGATTTGTTCCTCACAGTGACTGTTTTCATCAGGAATAAACTTTATGTTCTTTAGTGGCAGTATATTGCAGCAGTGCTGTCCTACTTTCCTTGCAGTTTCCTCAGTTTGCAAAGTACTGAAAATAGGAAATTTGCATTATGTTAGTGACACAAGCCAACAGCAAGGAGTAGAGGGAGGGAAGCTAGGCATGTGTGGTCAAAATGCAATGCACAATAAACACAAGGAGGGTTATGGATGACATATGGTATTTAAGTTCTCCTGTGAATAATTACTTCAGCTCAGGAGCCACAGTATGCATGCCACTGATGTTGTGCTGAGAATCAGTTGCAGCATATATGCTGGAGCATAAGATTATGTGCTTCCTTTATCAGAGTTTGGTATTTTGAACACACTTGCTGTCAAGTTGAGATACATGGCATTACTCACTATGCAGTATGGAAAAAAAGAATGTATTGCAGTTGTGTTGAAGGAAGTCTGCATTATTGCCGTATAAGTTATCTTGATTTCATAAAGGGTAAAAAAATTAAGAATTTAAAAAAACAGTTGCTAAATGTAAAGGATGACACAAGCTACAGCATCAGAGAAATTAATATGACATCACCTACACTGAAGTCAGCTTCCAGTTGTCCACTGCACAGGGAAGTGGGTGTAACTGGGCTGTTCATTTAGTGGATGTCTGCACTGTGTCAAAAAAACGTAAAGAGACCACAGGCCACTGCCCTAAAACAACGTTCCAAAAAGGAAGAGTGTAGTCTGGTTTTATAACCTGATGTACACAGATCCGTATATCTTATGGTTTTGCAAGGTCACTGCATGAATGTGCATGGCATCACTACTAGTCTGATCCTGCTAGCTACCATTAGCAGCTAGCCACCACATAGGAAGAGGGCAATTTAGATTGGAAGTGACCTGTGGAGGTCATCCAGTCTAAAAAAAATAATAAGAAGCAATTAAAACCAGCAACAAATTAATTCCTTAACCTAGTATTCTTTGAACAAATCCTGGAAACAGAAGTTCATCTAAAATCCTGGAAACCATTTCCAGCCACACTGAGGACAGAAAATCATCAGGAGTAATCAGCATGGGAAGGTCATGCTTGATCAGCTTGATAAACTTCTACAATAAAGTGACTGGCCTATAGGATGAGGGGAGAGCAGTGAACTTACTGAAGCACAGTGAGCACTTGGACTTCAGTAAAGCTTTTAACACTGTCTTCCATAAGATCCGTATAGACAAGCTGTTGATGTATGGTCTGGTTAAGCAAAAAGTAAGGTGGACTAAAAACTGGCTGAATGGCCAGACCCAGAGGGTGGTGATCAGTGACTCAAAGTCTAGTTGGAGGCCAATAACTAGCTGTGTACCCAAGAGATCAATACTGGGTTTAGTCCCATTTAACATCTTTGTTAATTATCTGGATGATGGAACAAAGTGTATACTCAACAAGTTTGCAGATGAACCAAAACTGGGAGGAGTGGCTGATATTCCAGAGGACTATCTGCCAACCAGATATTGCTAACCATATAATGTTGCCAACCAAAGAGACCTTGGCAAGATGGAGAAATGGGCTGACAGGAACACCCATTCCATTCAACAAGTGTAAAGTCATGCACCTAGGGAGGAATGGTCCCAGGCACTAATACATGTTAGGGACCTCCCACCTGGAAAGCAGCTTGACAGGAAAGGACCTGGGGTCCTGGTGGACACCAAGTTGTACATGAGACAGGAATGTGCCCATACTGTGAAGAAGGCATATTTTGTCCTGCTCTGCATTATGTAAAGTGTTGCCAGAAGACTGAGGGAGACGATCCTTCCGTTCTACTCATCACTGGAGAGGCAACACCTGGAGTTCTGTGTCCAGTTCTGGGATCCTCAGTATAAGAAATACATGAGCATACTGGAGAGAGTCCAACAAAGGGCCACTAAGATGAAAAAAGAGCTGGAGCACCTCCCATAGGAGCAAAAGTTGACAGAGCTAGGACTGTTTATCCTGGAGAAGAGAAGGTTCTGGGAAAATCTTATTAATGTATATAAATACTCAAAGGGAGAGTGCAAAGAGGATGGAGATAGGCTCTTTTCTGTGGTACCCAATGACAGGACAAGGGACACTAGGCATAGGCTGAAACACAGGAGGTTCCCTCTGAACATCAGGAAACACTTTTTTACTGTGAATCTGACTGAGCACTGGAACAGGTTGACAAGAGAGGTTTGGAGTCTCCAACCTTGGAGATATTCAAAAGCAATCTGGACACAGTCCTGAGCAACTGGGTCTATGTGACCCTGCTGGAGCATGACTGTGGCACCAGATGATCACACATCCCTTCCAACCTCAATCATTCTGTCACTTAATGAAACCTAGATCTGTCAACTTCTCTTCATATGTCACATATTCCTGCTCCCCAGTTATCCTGGTGGCCCTTCACTGGACGCACTCAGTTATGTTAGTGTCCTTGTGATGGGTAACTGCCCTGATTTTAGTCAGGACAGGGTTAGTTTTCTTCACAGTAGCTGGTATGAGGCTCTGTTTTTTGGATTTGCCCTGAGATTAGTAATTACAGGTGTTTGTTAGCTGGTGCTAAGGAGTTTGTTAGCTGGCGCTTAATTGCTAAGCAATGTTAAATCACGACAGGAACCCAAATCTAGACAGATAAGTACCTAAGTACAAAATAGAGTTGAAGAATTATTTCTCTCAACATCATCAATATGCCCTTGATAGTACAGCCAGAGTGTGTGTACCAGAGTAATTTTTCTTGGGAACTTCATGATTGTTTCTCCATTCTAACTGTAGACAGCAAAACACAGCCAAAGAAATTCTGTTCTAGTGCATATAAAATAAAGTTCCCAAACATCAAGGCCCAAAATACTTTAACACCAAAAGAAAAGATTCTGAATTGTCAGTCTTCAAATATATCATGAAAATCATATTTCATGGGAAAGAGAGAATCTCTCAACATCTAGCCGCTAGAAGCATTTTCATTTTTTGTTTTCTATTTAGGAACTTAGTTTCTAACCCTCTTCTCATGGAAGAGTAATTTTAATTTTGTCTACAGAGATATAACTGAAAACAATCTGAAACAATAAAATCTACATCAACCTCAGTCTTTTAAGGCATCATTTTCAGAAGCTCCAAACTTTTGTCTTCTGATAACATTTAAAAATGAAAGAGGAAAGTCTTCACTGGCACTACGACAGAAATAAATTTATCAGTGGGAACTCAGAGGATCTGTCTGCCCCTCTCCTGATAATGTTTAGCACTCCACTAGAGAGCCTGTGAAAATGTTACCACCTCAGCATTGTCCTTTTCATTCGTAGAACACTGGAAGCAAAGAATAAACCCAAGTGCAACTTAAGCTGTTGTTGATTTGCTCCTTCAGCACTCATGTAAGGGTTTTGTCTTGTAAGGTGCTCCACCCCCTTCACTCCTTGCACAGAGGAAGCTGCTGGAGGACAAGACTTCACAGACCTGAGCACTCACACTGGCTGGTTAAACGAGATGTGTGAGGCAATTCAACCTCTCAGAAAATCAGAACTTTGAGTATACATGATGTAGACTGGGTGTAAACATGCTGTACCCAAAATCTCCCAGTTAAGCTTGCTCTAGCAACCATAAATAAGCATCTGATTAAGCACTTAGTGCTGACAGGCAGTGGATATTGTCCTTTAAATAGAAACATTCTTTTAACAGAAAGAGTTCCTCTAAAAGAAGATTTGAGATTATATGAAGACCATTGAAATTGCTTTCCGTATGTTACTAAGGCATATTACCAGAAGTATCTGAATACATTTGTACAGCCAGGAAGAACTAGTATCAGTTTGTCGTATGTTACTATCCAAACTGGAGTAATTAAATTGTTAAAAATTCATGCCTATAAAATCTTAAGATTAATCTATCATTAAAAAGATACAGAATGATCCAAAGGATCCAAAGGCCATTTAATGCACTTATTTTTAATTTGTTCTGTGGACTTACACTATGTTTTATGAGATGTTCGTAGGCAATAAACAGGGATTTCATTCACAGCCATTAAGTAATATTATAGTTCTTTCATAAAAATATTGTCCTACGGGGCTTCCAGAAGTGCAGGAAAAGTCTGATTCTGGTCTTGCAATTTTTAATTCCACAGTTTTTTCCATAAACTGAGTCAAATGGACAAGGAAAGAGTTCCATGATTTTTTGAGCAACCTCACAGAATGAATCTTAAACATCTTTGCATGTTTTATGGAATGTATGAAACAAGAGGTAAAATCCTACAGGCCTAATCTAGCCTTGAACCTGTCAAGAAATCTGTGAGCATTATTTAGTAGTGTCAAATCAAGTTATAATTTTTAAAGCATCTGTATTGAAACAGTTACATTTATGTAAAAATTAATCACAATCATGGTCAATTCAAGGACAGCACATATTCTGACAAAAGCAGTAAATACATTGTTCATATTGAAGAATTCAACCGTCTCCACTCAGTAGGGCCGACAAATTTATTCGTTGTGCTGATCACTGGTAGATGTGCCCTCATCTGATTCTTCTAAAACTTCTTAGGTCTCTTGAGCTTGTGAAATATCATTTAGATCAATTAGATAAAGTGGAATCAAAAGAAGTGTTCAGTGGCTAAGACAAGATACATGGAATAAATGTACCAGTAGATTGCACAACAATAAAATGACAAAAGAGACTATTTCATTCTAGACATTAAATCCTTGCTGCTCACCTGGATCCTCAATTTTGGTCCTTAACTCAGAAGCTGATTAGGAGAATATGTTAATTCAGGAAATTAAGTAACACATGCAGACTAGATTCACAGCAGGCATTTCTTCCAATACAGCAACTGGCACAGCTGGTCTCCAAGTGCAAGTAGTGGCACAACACTAGGCCCTCCACTTCAAAATCATTCCCCAGTACATCAGGCATTTCATGCACTCCAGTCTTGGGGGAAAAAAAAAAAAAGAAAAAGAAAAAAGAAGAATTCTTGCACATAATGTATTTTTTTCTGTTGTCTATTCAAGCCTATGACAAACTGCTGAAAAAGATGTCTGTTTACAATAATGCCTTTTTACAAGTTGTTCCTCTTATTACTGAAAAGATTTAGGTACAATTTATTCTGTTCAAGGTGACCTCCAGTTTGGACCTTGAATACTTGAAAGTTGTTCAAACATACACATTATAAACTTGTGAGGATAAACAAGCAGGTTAATATAGAAGAGTGGCTATATGGGTGTTTATATTAAGCTTGACTTCATGCCAACTCTGACGTAGATGTCTCATTCAAAAGGCTTTTCTTATGATTATTAAAACTGTATGTCTTCTCCCAAAGAAACAGCCCTTTTCAAATGTTATTAAACATTCCTTAACTTACACAATCTCTTGACCAACCCCAGAGAATGGAGAATGTGATGAATAATTCTGTGCAGAAATGTTTATATAAACTTTGCAATGGTGTACAGATGAAGGCCATGACAAGTTTTACTACTGTAGGAACTTACATACCTGGAATTTCACACACAACTAAATGCACGAATTTTTTGTGTCACTTTGCTGATAGTCAATAACATTATGGGTTACTGAAGTTAGATGGAAAGTTCAATGTCTTCTGATAGAGAAAATGGATTTTTGCATCTTTTCTTCAAGATGCTGGTCCTGGTCCTTCAGAGTGATACATGACCAGTGCACAGCTTTGGTGTTAGATTTTCTCTCTCCCCATGCATTTTAAAATAATTTTATTTGAAGAATACATATCTGTCATAGTGTGTCTGGGATATCAGCATATCCTTATCAAAATTAGAAAAGGGACAAAATCTATCACTAGCTTAATTTCCCCTGGATTCTTAGGCA
This sequence comes from Eurypyga helias, assembly GCF_000690775.1. Taxonomy (NCBI): domain Eukaryota; kingdom Metazoa; phylum Chordata; class Aves; order Eurypygiformes; family Eurypygidae; genus Eurypyga; species Eurypyga helias. The sequence continues at coordinate 17,420 of NW_010267553.1, forward strand.
TTGGACTGGCAAAATTTGTGTTCATTATGACCATTTTGTTGGACCTCCTTCACATCAGAAAGCCCCTTTCTCCTGGTGTTTTTTTTTTTTTCATTTAGAGACCTGTCTTGTTCTAAGACTAGAGTCCAGAAAGCAGCATTTCTTTTCCTAGAAAGTATTTGTGAGTTGCTTGAGACAAACCATTTACATTCCTAAACATATGCTACCATGCTATTATGTATAATAGCTATGAATAGCAATAAATGAACACTCAAAGCTTAACCCTTTCTGTTGCTGTTGTATACAAACAAAAACCACTATGACAGCACCGGAAAAGACAATATGTGTCTTTTTTCTAAATGTGAATTATGCTTTGGAAGACTCAACATAGAGGACATGGGAAGAGTTCAATACTTCCAGTATGTACTGAGCTGAGCTGTATGAATTGAGTTGAAAATTTCTTAGTTCTTCCCAAGAAAATCTGAAGGCAGTGTAGCTACCGGTCTCCAGCTCTGACACAGGTCCTTGCTGTCTAGAAGACCACAGGGGACAGTGACCACAGAGTCAGAGCAAAACTGTGTCCCTGAAAAGGAGCTGCAGTCTTGGAGTTTGCTCCAGATGTGAGGGTTCTCACCCTTCTGTATTGCCTCATGCACTGTTCCATCACCTTTCTTCTTCACACACCTTGAGAACAAAAACATCTGGAGAAACTTATAGATGTGGACAGCCACGTGTGCTCATGTGCCAAACTGCTTGGATGAGAGCAATTGTGGGAAGACTCAGAAAAACTCCAGAATACCTGGAAAATTTTAAAATTAAAACACAGAATTAACTAATGAAATTAGAATAATAGAGTATTTTGGGTACTCAGTTTAGGTGGAGTAACTCCTCAGTTCCATCATTCTCTTAAACCAAATCCTGAGAGGCAAGGGCTGCATTACAGCCTCCAGAAAATACATCATTCAAATATTCCTTATGAGACAGCATAGCTTACAGTGGTCTTCCCCTGACCATAGCTTCAACTTAACACAAAATAAACTTCATTATTAATTGTGGTATTTAGATTTCCTAGACACTATCCACATTTCAGTATCTGACCCTAAAGAAAACCAGATTTTTAAAGCTAGGGTAGAGTAAGAGTTAGTCTTTTTTACCATTACTACATTGGAATACATAGACATTGAGGAAAATTGAAGTTTTTCATCATTTCAGCATCTTACACAGAGCAATTGTTAGTGGCAGATGAAGGTTGCAAACTTGGTACCACTGAATCAATGGCTGTCATCCTAGAGATTTGCAAGGGAAGAAGGTAAGACTCCTACATGTGTTTTAATAGTAGTTGCATAAGATTAAAGACTACAGAATTATTTCCAGCCTTAATCATGACACTTACCTACACTTAAGACCCGTTCAAAAAATCCTACTTCGCAAGCCTAGAATCATTCTGTGACATTACATGAATCCACCCAATTTATGTCCTCTCCCTTCTTTTACTTACATTCACATTCTGACTATCTGGTTATCACTATTCTTAGTGATTTTTATCATTAGTTTTACCAAACATTAATTGCAACAGAAATTTATTAATAGAAACTAGGGCTTTTTTCTTTGCCTAAAATATATTCATAAGCAGAATATATCCAGATTATTTGCAACATTAGGTTTTGGCATATAATATCACCTACACACAAAAGACATCACAGAACCAGGATTCAGTCTCAGCAGTGATTTTTTTGCTTTTTAAAGTTTTTTGTATGTAAAGGGAGAAGCTCACCAAAACAGGTTTGAACTCTGAAAAATACAGCACATGGACAATTGCTTCAAAAATCATAAGGCATTTCTTGCTGAGAGGTCAGTAATGTCTTGTGAATAGACTTTTTATTTGGGTTTTTTTTAAGAGAGAAAGCAGAAAAAGGGGATTTGTGGATAAAATAGATTTAATCTGAGAATTGAGGAAGAAACTCATAATGAAAAATGCCTGATTGAATTTTTAGACCTTTAAGAAACAATTTTTTCCTATAAATCAATAGCTTTGGTAATGATTTTGAAAACAAAAATACAAGGAATTTCACCAATAGTCTGTAAAAACCATCAAAACAAGGAATTAGATTATTTTGGAAAGTGAGGGCAATTTAAACTGCAAATCTTTGAATAACAAATAAGAGATCTGTGGTTTTTAGACCAGTTGCAGTTCTCAAGAATATCCAAAAGCATTGTAAAGGTCTGCTATTCTTTTGCTATACAGTATAGATTATATAGATAGATAATCCCGTTCTCAAAGAAATTATTTAAGAAAAAGCTCATTTTATAGTGTACAGAATAGACATGGAGGAGTTGTACAGGCTGGTGAAGGAAGAAAAGTGAGTGTTCTTACAAACATGAGAAACAGGAACATCCATATGTGACCTGAAGGATAATATCTAGCGGAAAATAGCAGCAAAGATAAACAGTGGTGTCAAACGCCAGCATTTGGAGAGGAGACGAGGAGGAGTTTTCCCAAGCTCCAGTTCCTCAGAATGCGAAAGATCGTTTGGGTCGGTACCTGCTCCTGCGCTGCTCAGAGGAGGGCTTGCCATGACTAGTAAATAGACAGACCTTGCACAGTCTATTGCCATGTCGAATGAGCTGAGCTACCTGTAAAGGAGTTTGTCAGGGGACAAGGCACAACCCTTCTAGCCCTGTAGCCCATCTAATATACTCTCATCCGGTTTGTCCTTTCCAGGTAACCGGGTATTTTCTCCCTGATTCAGTCTTCTATGGACACAGACTTCAGACTTTCTTTATGACACAATGATCTGAAGAACTCCAGCTCAAAAATTGCAGCCTTAGTCAGCTTTTGTCTGAGGTATGCAAGTGTGATGGAGATGCCAGGAGAGACCCAGGGAGAGGTGTGGAGTGAAAACAGTAGGAGCCATGAAGTGAGAGGGTATCAGCAGAAAAGTTTTTTAACTCTGCTGGAAGGTTCTCTTTAGAATGAAAAGAACTGTTATTACTATATAATGGATTAAACCATTTTTCTTTAAATAGACTTTCCGGTGAAGGCTTTTAAAGACTCCTGGGTTTCAGGCATCGTACCTATGTTGTATCACACTTTAATATATTGGTATATTTGAAAAGGCACAATGGGCCATGCACTGAAGGGTGCTCTGCCCCTTCAGTTAGACCTACAATAACGTAGTAATTAGTGTGATTTCCTTATGTGTGTTATTGTTTAGGCAGTTGGCACTTGGGGAAATTTTGCAGAGGAAAAATGTTTTATCTGGCTCAGCTGTTAATATTAAGCATAAAGTCAGCACAAAGCACACCTTTTCTTCTAAGATTATAAGAAAAAAAGATATATTTAATTTTTTAATCAGGCAGTATCAGGGCAAGTAAAGTGCAGTTTTACTCTGTCTCACTTGACAGCTTTTGAATTCAGCAGCTGTGTATTTAGATAATGAGGCATATCATCAATTGCGACCAAGCCTTCTTGCTGGAACTTCATACAGATATCACTGTGCCACAAAGGTATGCTCTAATTATGCTAATCACGATGCCTTGGCATTCACTCAGAGGAGTCACTCTGTATTCATCGGCAGCAAGAAAAGTGTCAGAACAGCATGCTGCTACTTGGCTACTTCCTTAATAGCCCACCAGCTTCTGTCAAAGGCTGAGTGTCCTGTTCCCATGCAGTTTGTCTAATCTTACGAGTTCTACAATTATTTTGTCATTGTGATGGCTGAAGGGTGGTCTGCAAAGAGCCTGGTGTTTTTCTAATTGTGGGTGGTATTTGGCAGCCTCTAGAACTGAGAGGAAGATATTCTGGTTTTTATAGACTTTGAAGTAAAAAAACCCCAAAAGAATAGAAAAATTTATTGGGAAAGGACAAAACCAGAAAACCTTATAATCTACTGTATATGAAAATCACAGAAATTGGTTGTCTGCTGTACAGTTGTGAAAAGTATACTTATAAATATTCATAAGCCTACTGAATTCTCTGTAGTGAAATATTCTTTCACCTGTCACAAAATAATGAATTTCCTTAAAAAAAATTATTATGATATTAAATAGGATTTTACATGTGTTACAGAATTCTCCAGTATGGTATCTGTAGGAGACAGCAATACATCTTATATTTTCTGGATAAAATGAATTAAAAAGAAAAGAAGGTAGTGATTTTCTAATATTTCAGTAGTTGTTTTTCCAGCATGAGACACTTAAAAGGATTGATTTATGGAGTGCTGCATACCTATTCTGTGGAACAAAGCTCTTTTTAACATGTTGCAACCACTAATGACTTTTCTATAAAATCATATTAAATTAAGTCAGTAACACTTATAGAAATCCTAGAGCTTTCAGTATTTCACTTTGTCCTCATGTGGAAGAATATATCTGAAATTTATGTGAAACAGCATAGAAAGCCTGTTTTAACACAAGGCTTGTAGTGAATGCAAAATATATGGTAAGCTGAGTATTTCATCAGAAGTCTGATACAAACACAAAAGGGAAAGGAAAACCTATGAAACCAAATCCTCTTTTCCCCTACTTTAGTGACTGTGTGAGAGTAGAAAAAATATCTGAAAAATGGGGAAGAAGAGAAGCAAAGTACAATCTGATCTACTCTGATAACTGGACATTTCATGAAGAAATATTTTCACCTCATCCTCACCCTTTCTCACAAATTAAAAAACTTCAAACTGTCTCTGAATGAGACTCCCTGCAGGAAGTGCGACTCATTCCTGAAAGTTATTGGTCTTGCCCGCCTCCCTGCTACACAAAGGGAAATTTTCTGCTGTGTTAGGCCCCAGTCCCATTCCTGATGATGTCAGTGGGATTTCTTTTCCCATCTTGACTGCAGAATGCACAGAAAAAAGCCCTTTGGCCCTTCAGAAATACCTTGCACAAGACAAATACAGTATCAAATCCTCTGTATGAAGCTGAATTTTCCCCTTTAACCTTTATAATATTATGAAAATATTTAGAAAAATGTGTGGTTTTATCTCTGAGACCAAAAGTTTCATTATTTATCTGGAAAATAATTAATCTGTGGCCCAAATGAGGATACAACACTTTTTTTTCTGTGCAGAGAAGTCAACTGTCAAGATAAATACTAAGAACACGGTAGAAAAATATGTTAATCCTCTACTTATTCATCTGTACAAGAGATTTAAATGTAAATTTAATATGGATATTGCTAGATTCTGAACAGAAGCCAAACTAATTCTATAAAAGTGCTCTGTCTACATATTAACTATTGTAAACATGCAGAGATTCAATCCTATTTATTTTGGCCTCAAACATCTGATAGGATTCTGCTCCTTTTTTCATAGTTTTTTTCAAAAGCAGCAAAAAGAACAACACTGAGCATTCCACATTTTGAGCAATTGTTCTTTTAGTCAAATGGCAGAGGTATTTCTGTGAGGGTATTTTAGAGATTTCAGTTTTCTATCATTTGTTAGGCTCTTATTTGATCATAAATTTTCAATGGTGGAAGTAACCTCTAGTCAAATAAACAATTTTTTAATATTTCAGAATTTCTCTTAGTTATAACTTAACCAGAGATCTAATACAATGACATTTATGTTGAGCACAGAAAGTATGGCATCAAATACATAAAATTATAAATATACCAACATATATGACTGACTCAATTAATCTCAGGAATTTTATTGCAGGAGTAAAAAAAGCAAGCAGGAATTTCCTTTTTTACCTGTGTGACCTGGAAAGAGTTATAATATGGTAAGTCACGTCAATTCTTCACAGTACTAAACACAGGCAGTTACAGAGTCATTAGAGAACCCCCAAATTATGTTAATGTTGCATCAGAATTTTTGCCATTCTCATTGACCTATCAGAAGTGAGTCAACAAAGAACACAAGACTTGAACTCTGTCGTCATCGATCTGGTCTGAACCCATCATACTGTTTGCTTGAGGCTCATGGATAGTACAGAAAAAAATCAAAATAAATTTCTTGGGTTTGGATAGAAGAATCATCCTTTTAATTTCAGATAAAAATGAAATATAAATCAAGAGTGAAAGGTGTATGCGAATTGTAAAATAATGGGATGATTCGTGAGTCTATTTCAAGCAGCTCCTTTAAGCAAGGAAAGTAATGTCAAAATCTGTAGAACATGGCAGGGAGCTGACAATGTTGGATGGAGGGCTGGTAACTGTATTCAGAATTGGATTTCTCTTTTTAATCCACTTGCTTGGGTAGATTTCTCATCAAAGCCATGACCCCACACCCACCAACGCACAGGATTGTTTTTCAAACATGGGAAATCCCACAGGATGGCTGACTTCAGTGAAAGAAATATGTTTCTGTAAATTTTCTGGTACCTTTTTCCCAGTTTTTTTGCCTCCTCTGCCCCAGACAAACAAATCTGTTTAATAAATAACAGGATGCAGCAAATTTCCTTAAGAAAGCAGAAATCCCACTCTCACTCAAGTCATCATCATCTTGAATCTTCACTGCTCCTCCTTAAAGGCCAAAACCCGCTTCAAAGAGGGAGGGCTATCCACAGCAATGTCATAGTGACAGTGAAGGCTCAGAAAATAAAAACACCCCACAGGGCACCCCCTGTTCACTTCATATGCTGTAGGGTGAACTGGTCAGGGCTGTGTTTTAACAACCTGAGTTTTTATTGCACTGCACATTGTGTAAGCAAAGTAGCAAATAATAGATGTTTTAGCACATTTCATATTGAAAATAAACCCTTCTCATCTTTCAATGTGTCTGGTGCATGCAGACCACAGAGAAACAGATATATCGTGTTCTTTTCCTTTGAGGAAGCCCAATCCCATATGTATTTATTATACTTATTATACTTATATTTTCAGATTACTTTTATAATAAGTAGCTAGTATGCAGTTCACAGGCACTTCATTAAAGTTGAAAGACACATTAAATACTTTTAAATAGCAAAATGATTGCAGTGAATGTAGAAAAACATCATAATAGTGAAGAATGTTGAGTTAATTTAATTAAAACTATGCACCAACATGGAGTCAATGGAATGCAATGACAACATTACATGCTATTCCCAAAACAAACTTACTCAGATGTACTGTCCACACATTTCATTCTTAGAAATGCCTCACATATATCTGATGACAGACATACACATATGTGTAGTTTTAGTTAAAACCAGCAGGATCACGAACAATGCTGACTGTTAGCTATTTAACTACTGTAAACACACAATACTGGAGATTTTTTTTCACATTATTTTCTAAATCTAAGAGAAGTTCTGCAGTGAGATCATCATCAAGTTACTATATTTATGAATTATGCCCTCTTTATAGGAACTCGTACTCTCTGCAGTATTACTTTTGCAAAGCTGTTTCCCATGATTCTTTAAGGAGCTGTGCTGCGTTCATTCAGGAAAGAGTTAACTCT
>NW_010267554.1:0-31996 GCF_000690775.1 Eurypyga helias
ACTGCTGGGTCATGTCCAGCTTTTTCATTCACTAACACCCCCGAGTCCATTTCCTCAGGTTTGCTCTCAATCCCTTCTCACCCAGCCTGTACTTGTGTTTGGGATTGCCCCCACCCAGGTGCAGGACCTTGCGCTTGGACTTGTTGAGCTTCATGAGGTTGGCAGTGGCCCACCTCTCCAGCCTGTCCAGGTCGCTGTGGACCTTGCCGCTTGGATGTCAGTGAGGGAGATCAGAAAAGATTACTGGTTTTGTTATCTGTTTCTGCCTGGAGATGATTTAAAAGCACTCCAGAATATGCTATAAAACCCGAGCCAGACCACACCTGAAGTACCAGACACAGCATTAGGCAAAACAGTTTCTCTTACAAGGCAGATATTCAAGTACTGAAAAAAAGCAATAAAAGCGAATAGCTTTGTTCATTGTGGATGGTGGAGCCGAACTCTCCCATGTGTAAGGCCACATACGAACTCAGTTGTTCATCCAGTGTGTTTTGCTGCATGGCAAAGCAGCAGTCCAGCTAAAAACTTCAGTTTCAAATGACCTTTAGTATATGCCTATTAGATCATGATTTTCTGAATGTCTGGGATGATAGTTTGTCCACTAGTGACTTTCAGAAGGTAACAGACTAGTGGTTACACAACTACAAATAGTTTTTGGCATTAAGGGCTTTCACTTTCAAATAGGAATTCCATCTGTAGTGCTTATTTCATTCTAAAAATCAGTGTTCCTGCTTATTTCATTCTAATAATCATTGTTCCATAAAGTGTAAGGTTGCTTTTAGCTGTATACATCACCCTACTGAAGGAAGTGTGCCTCACATATTTAGAGTTGCATACCTAGCTAAGGAATTTTTAATGTATTTGTTGCTTTAAGAAAAAAGATGATGGAATATAGGACTCTGCATTTAGGTTTTTTGCTAAATCCATCTGAAGGTCATGTGCAGTCCAAGGCTGTGGTGATAAATTTTAATTAATACGTGTCCATCACCGTCCTTCTGATTATTCTATTTGATCTATAGTAGTGATTCCCGTACTTTCTTCTTGTGCCTTTTCCTCCTTTTTCTCTCTCTCTCATCTCTTCCTCCGCAGGATTCCTCTTCTCACCAGTCTGCGTTGCCATTTCCCCTGCTGCAATGATGCATCTCTTTCCTCCCTCCACCCACCTGGACCACCAGCTGCGAGCTCTGCGCATCCTCCGTGCCTCCTCTGTAGCGCCGGCACACTTCCCTTGTCGGACACCGTTGTTCTGCAGTTTGTCACAACAGCTGGGATAGCTGTTACTAGTCACAGTGTCTGGTTTTTGCCATGGGCATTTTACATGAAATAGAACTTCAGACAACGTGGTCTGGGGATGCATGTAGAGCGTTGGTCATTTCGGTAGCTGCCCTATCAGCCCTCATCTGATGGGGAAATCCATCAGTGCAGCTCTTTCTGAGCAGGCTGATTTAAGGTAACCACACTAAATAGTGCCCTGGCTGACCACTGTCTCAGGACCTTCTTTACGTGAGCTCATAGGGTGCCTCATGCAGGAGGTGTGGCTGTAAATAGAAATGCATTGCTTCCTTCAACGATAGCAGTTTTGGTTTAGTATTTCCAAAATGTTGCCGCAGGATGCTCGAGGCTGTTCCTGTTGAAGCCAGAGGCAGAGCTTCTCTTGATTTCAGCGAGAGTGACGTCAGTACTGGGTTCCTTAGGCTATTTGAAACTACACAAATATTTGGATGGAAAATATGGGCAAGAACTTGAATAACATTTTCATTTGGAGCCATGGCTAGGCAGATGGTTTGCTGAATTCTGTGATACACTTTCATGTGACATTTATGTAGGAATAGATACCTTAATTATAAATTAAAGCTTTTGAAGGCCACTGCAGTCTTGCATTTAGACGACAGTTTGGAGTGCTGACAGGGAATCGAAGCTCCCCTCTCCCTGCAGCCGTTATCCCTAGGAGAAGGCACAAATGAAGCTTTCCTTACTGGAGACATTTACATTTCAGTTCTCCCTTGAAAAAAAAGGGTTAAAAAGCAGCCCCTCAACGTGAGCCTTTAATGTTATTTTCAAAGGCTGATGTTTGAAACTGAAAAGAGGTTTGGTTTCCAGCGTGTTGCCACCAAGGCTGAAATTACATTGCCACAGCTATAGAAGGATGGTTGTGTTTAGTCACTTCTCATCACCCGAGGTAGCGTACTGGGGTGGGACCGTTACTGAACCTTTAGGGCTCTGTCATTTAACTTTGCTCTCCTGTCCTAAGAAGGGTGAGGGCGTGCCAGTTTGTACTGTGGGATGTGGCCCAGACACAATGCCAACACTCAAAGGTCTACAAATGTAAGGTTTTTGCAGCAGGTTTCATTGGGTTTTTTTCTGCTCATGTGAATTTCCAGTGTCATGGAAAATCAAATATGATTTGATCTGTGTTACTAATTCATCTTCATTGCCTTTTGTTCATCGAGGTTATCATCCTTTTACACTTGATTTTGAGTTCTTTGCAAAAACCTTGATGTTTTTTACATCAGTTTGCCTTTTAAAAAGTAGAAACCATTAGGTAGCGCAGAGAAAGAGTCGAATCCCACTCCATGTCAGCCTTCTGTGTCCTTCTTCCACCTCATTTGAGTCTGACAAACCCCCTGAGGTTAACAGGACACATCCAATGTAACACGGTCTTCCTCATGTACTTCGTTCCTGAGTTGGAGCCTTTTGGAAACTGGAACTCGCAATGGTTCTGGGCATATTTAAAATAAGTTTAGTGTATTTAGAATACGTGCAGAATATTTAAAATGTATCTGAAATGTCAAGATCATCTCAACATTCTGTTCATTGCCAAAAACCAAAGCACTGTACGGTATTAGAAATCTGAAAGATTCTGTATTCTGTGACATTTTATGACCTTTCTTGTGCTATGTGTGTTTTACATGGGTTTTTTTAATCTATCCGTGTAGCTCCTATCATTAAAATTCAAGTAAAGTTGCCTTTATTTTTACTGCTGCTACAAATACAAGTTTTCGTGACGGAAGATGCGCCGAAGAGCAGGTGAATGCGGACCAAATAAGACATCAAGTCCGTTAGCGGTAGAGCATGGTCCTTATCAACCACAGTAGCAGTGATTCATAATGATCATAGTTTATATGGTGTTTATATTCAGTATTTTGCAAGAGGTTAGACTCTGGCTTGGCAGCTGAGCTGGGATTTCGGGGTTTTACATGTACAAATAGGTGCTCAATGCCATGCTAACATGGATGCTTGGAAGTGAGTTGTGTATTAGCAATCGGACAAGCCGCATCAAAAATCTGAATCAAATTCCTCTCTTTCCGAAGGAACATTTAATCCAGAAGTAAAAGGTAGCACATGAGCATCCTTCCTTGACGTTCCATATGTCTTTTTGTGTAGAGCTACTTCACTGCCACAGAAATCTAGCTGTTTTCAGACACAGGCTGGAGGACTGGCATCGTTTGGGCCTATTTCATAACCGATTTCCTTCTCTCTTCCTAATCTCTTCACATAACTAAAGTCATAGTAAAGTTTATATCTGTGAGTAATTGAGAGGCAAGTTCCAAAAGAATTTTGGCTCCAAGTACACATTCCTATATTAATATGGATAGAGATAAAATAATGCTCTTATTTTTGGGGCTTTTTAGGAAATTTGATCAGTCAGCGGCGTTGAGTGCTCTTTGTCTGAATAGTCACATTAATTCACCACTACAATATCTGAGAGTCTTGAAGTTATTTATTATACATTTTATTATGAACAATGCTCTTTGTGGTAAGGGAGAATTAGCTATGTTTTAAGACTGGGCCTAATGAAATGCAGGATAAGAGAAGTGCCCATTGTAATTCAGTAAGTCTTTAGCCGAGTGCTAGCAATTGAATTCTGCTTTTCCTGAGCTGCACTTCACTTGATATTGGAGCCAGGTCTCTTGAGCAGTTGGTTTTTATGAGTAAGTCTGTGATCTGAGTACGAGACTGAGGCCCAGACCTGACCACTGCTGGCCTGAAACTAACACAAGGATTCCAAATTTCAGTGGCAGCTGCATCCCAGAAAGCACCCACTGTCCAGTCCTATGGCCGCAGATGCTGCATATTTGAATTTCCTCAGCAATACAAACCCGTGCAGTGGGTACCAAATTGGGATATAGCCACCACATTCTGTACTATATAATTTCTTTGTCTTTTCCTCCCTTATTTAAAAGATTTAGAGCGGAAGAACTGACATTATATATGCCTAATTCCCTTTCACACATCTTACACATTGTAACTAATGATAATGTTTAAACCCAGACTGTAATTAACTCAACGGTAATGGGTGGGACATAAAGTGGAAGCCGTAATTTAGAAACACAGTCTGTAGGAGTTGGTACGATGAATTCAGTAATAGTGGGGGTCAGTCCACGTCTCGGAGAATGGAGTGAACACAAATTGCTGAGCGTCTTTTCCCCATTTTCCATGCACATGGGTGTTGCAGACCTGTCAGACACTGCTCACACACGTGGCCTTTTGCATGGGTAGGTGTGACTGGGATTGTATTTATCTGGCAAATCCGAGAGCCTGTGGATTGCCCTTAAGTGACGGTCCGGCCCCACAAAAGAGGTGAAGGTGTATTTATCAGTGACTGTGTGTGCGGGAATGGGAATTAATGCACTTTTCATGCTGGCAGAACAACAGTGAATAATGCAGAATATTCTGGTTTTCCCACATCAGCACACAGCTTTATCTCAGGATGCTTTTGTACCATTTCCAGAATAAACCATTCTTAATACTTGCACAAGGTGTATATGACAAGCAAGCTTTTGTGATCACCCACTATTTCTTAGGTGAGCAGTTGCCCTGGTTATGTGTTTACAGCATCATTTACATTTTTATAAACTAAGGAAAATATTCCTTTGTTAGCAATAGGCTAGGATAAGGATCAAACTGGATTTGCAGGTCAAAAACGTCTTGCTGTTGTCTGCCCTTTGGCGGGAAAGGTTGAGAACTGCTCTTCATTCAGCTCTGGGAGCTGAACGAGAGCTCAGGAAGTTACACACTTGAAATGTTAAAAGATTTCACATGGGAGGATTTTACATTGGTGTTCTGCTCGGTGTGTTGTGACCGTTTATCTAGGAGTTGAGGAGACACCAATGGAGAATGAAGCTGCTCCCATGTGGAAGCTGTGATGCGTTTGTGTCCTTGGAGATCTGTGTTTGTATCTGGGTTAAAGCGTTTCAGTGACACCCACAAGGTCATCATCTCCACTACTTAAGGTCACTCTTTCTCACTTCATACTTTTACCAGTTAATGTCCTGCATGGTTTGTTCCCAAACCTAGTGTGTACATAAAGGAGTAGAGACACGTGCAGGGCCTGAAGTAGGGTAGGATAACTTATCGGCAGCCCGGCCAGCCGCCTGTCAGAAACAGAGCTGAGGTCCATGACCTAAACATGCCAGGCTTCCAGGCCCACCAGGTGGTTCCTTTGGGCTAAGCCTTCCTCCAAAAAAAGAGAGGGAGAGGAATCCTTTTAATTTCATATCCCTAGTTTTTACAAAAAGACGTGTTGGCATGGCTATCTCCACAATTAATCTGAATTGCCCCAGTTTTATACCTCTCAATGAAAATTTCCATTCTCATTGCAATGGGAATAGAATTTTGAAAATAATCTAAATAGCAGTTCCATGGGTAGTGCTTCTCCTCTCCCTTATCCTTGGCTGCCTGTCCTTCACTGTGTAGCTGAACGAGGAGGCTGGAAGCTTAGCAATTTATTTAGGATCAAGGCTTTCTCCCACATTGCAAAGCAGAGAATCCTGCTAAACAGCAGGAGATCTCACAAGTACAGGGTGTTATGCGATTGGTAACAAACCCCTTTCTGTAGCTGTTTGCTGCTGCGGGCTGTTTTAGGAGGGTGATTGTTTTCAGTATAATGGTTTACAATGTATGTTTGTGCATCGCTGCGTAACAATGAGGACATTATGAGATTGCTCCCCTACCTACTCTTCATCTTCTGCTAATTTGTTTTCCATCAGGCAGCATTTATGAAGAGTACAACAGGATTTTTCCATTCTCCATTTAAAATAACTGTTCTTTGTAAAAGGACCTTGTGCCATAGAGTCAGGAAGAATTTGTGGTACTTAAGGCCAATGCAAAACCTTCTCGTCTCTACAAGCTATGGCTGTGACTGCACCCCTGCACATTCAAAGATTTGCTGCAGGGACCTTCTTGACATTTGCTACTGGAACAGATGTATATTGAGGATGGGAGGTGGTTTCCCTACCCAGCCTGTTGTTTGATCATCGTAACTGTAGCTAAGAGACACTGTGGGAAGAGCAGACTGGTTGTGTCTCCCTGTGACATGTTAATCTAAGACCCTGGTTGTTCTGCGCTGTTTCTGGCTGTATGTCATCTGAGTGTGTAGGCACTGCTGCAGCCCCAGGTAACTCCAGCTCCAAAGCCTGTCCCTTTAGCTCAGTCTCTGAAAACTGATTCATTTGGATTTGAAGGCAGGTATTACATAAAGATGTGGGGTTTATTATGCAATAGCTTTATGCCATCCAATGCTTTTTTCATTACCCATCATGGAAACGGACTTCCGCCCCCAGTGTAAATTGAAATTCAGTAATATTTGTAAGGCAAACTGGGCTAACTGGTGAAAAATCATGGTATAAATAGTTGTTTTAGGGATTATTGAAGCTTGATGAAGTAGGCTGTAGTGACTGATTTAAGTAATTGAGTAACAAGATAGAAAGCGATGGAAAACGCCAAAGGTAACAGCCTTGATGGTAGTGTTAAATGATTTATCTGACTATAGCTGTTCTAAAGGCAAAGGTTGGTATACTGACCTGGTGGTAGGAACGATTTCAGGAGGCATGCAAAGCTCTTTCAAGTTGCTGAAATTTGTTTAAGTTGTACATTTGCCGTTCCCTTAGTATTGGCCTCAGTTATTGTATGAAAGTGCAGTATTGACCTCTGCTGTGTAAAGTTAGCACATATGCAGTTCTCAGGAGTTTACTGAAGACAAACAAATTGAAACAGGATGTTACCATTCAGGCCAATGGCAAAAGTAAGGGTAAAACTGTAGGTAATAATGGTGAGGTCAGAGGTTAATTTTTGTTAATATAGTCAAATACTGCGATTCATAGTTTCATATTTTTCCAAACATTTGGAGATCATTCATTCTTGTCTAACAGATCCCAACTGCTAAATTACCTGTGATGTAGGCAACAGTATTATAACTCGCAGTGATTTGGGCATATATATCTAAAATCGGGTTTTCTCCTTTTTGCACTGACCCCTGCCTTCCTTTTCTTTCCTGTGTAGCCTGCTTTGCATATGCTTTTTCATACTGTCCGTGTCAGTTCTCTCCCTGTTTCTCTTCTTGTGTTTCTTCTTTCATTTCTCCACTCATTTCCTTGCCCTCTCCTTAGTTTCTCATCTCACACTACCAATGTGACTATCATTCTGTATCTTTCCAACCCACGGCATCTGGTTTTACTTGGCTGTCCTTGGCAGGACTTTTACATTGCTCAAGGGGTTGGCTTCTTACTGGAATATACACCCTTCTGGGGCCTTGGCTGGTGAATGCTAATGCTTGGACTGTGTCGGCACACTGTTGGTGGCATTTTGCACAAGTTCTTGGTCTCTGGAGTCAAATCTGCGACAAGGGCAAAGACTACGTCAGTTCTCAAACACTCTTTGGTTGGGAAGACTGTCCTACATGGGGCAGGAGAAGCGGGCAGAGGTGTATAATTCTACTTAACTGTAAAGAAGAAATATATCACAAGGGATAAGATCTGAGGAGAGAACTCTACATCTAGGGAATATCAATTGCTTAAGTGCTGCTCAGTTCCGCATGGCAGAATGCAAACTGGTTTAGTTAAAATAGCGCATGCTTTCTTGAAAATTGATAAAAGCTGAATGAAGTTAGTGGTAGGCAAGAGAGAGGAAGGTAGGGGACTGGCAGATTTCGTGAAATGTGTGGACACGTTGATGCCTCTCTCATCTGCTGCTGGAAGCTAGCAACTTGGTGGGAGTAGTAATGACGGGCACTGATTATAGCCTTGCGCTTTCCTAGTAAGAAATACTGCTACAGACCAGATTAATTCTGCTTTAGCATTGATTTATCTGAGGCATAAATTAGCTTCTTTCATTATCATTTGTTGTTGATTTTTTTCACATGGCTCTACTACTTGGCTGTTATTTCCCCATAATATTTTCCCAGCATGCCTTCAGAAATATCACAAAATGCTCACAAACACTCCAGAAAAGTGCCAACTAAATCTTCTACGAAGTGCTTGCAGATCTTGTGCAATGTTTCCCCTGGTCTTTCCCAGCTGTGTTTTAGCATTGATCTAATATTTCCCCCATGAGCAGTTAGCATTTTTGTGACATTAAACATAGTGGGGAGGTTGTGTTTCCACATACAAATGAAGTGACTGCTCTGATTTTTGGAAGACAGTAAGTGTTCAGTGTTCCTCTTCAATAAAAATTGCTGCTCCAGAGCACTTCTCAAGGGTTTGGTTTCTTTTGGACTTGTGTGTGGCTTCTCCAAAGGAAATCAGATACTTATGGTATTATAATTCAGACTACTCAGAATGCACAGCATCTGACTTTCTGGTTTTCCACTGGCATTGACAGTCTTTGGAGTCGGCTCTTAATCTTCTACATAACATTTAAACAGATAACCTGAACTACTTTTTAATATACCTGTGTGCTAATGAAGAGATATCTATGGCAGCTGCCTAGAGAATGAAGAATTTATGTTATATGGATGTACAGTCATGCAAATCTTGCCTGCCTCATGAAACAGTTTGCATTCACCTCCCCAGCAGTTCTTTTCTCATTTCTTCCCTTTAAGTTGTTTCTAGATCACACGACCCAAAGACAGGCTGATGAGACTTAATAAGCACAAGTTTTGTGCTGTTTAATGCTAATTGTTTCATTATGGCTCCAATCCTCAACTGTAATATTGCAGTCATGAAGCTCATCGCTTGTTTATTTGTGACTTTGGGAAGCACAAGAATCATTACGCAGAATCAGGCCTCTAATTAGACTCGTAAAATCTTGGTGTTGCACCGTTGCTTTAGCAGGGCAGGCAAAACCCACGGTGCAGTTGGCAAAGCTGCTTGTCTTTCGGGGACAAACATTTCTGGAAAGTATTGCAGGCTCTTCAAATCCATTTTTCTGTCAATATAATTGGTTGAAATCAACTTGTACCATTTTTATAGAACTAGTGAATGTCATAAAAATGTGGCGGGTAGATGTCAATATGTTCTTAATGCAACATTGAAAGGAACTGTCTCATCAGATATAATGAGCTCTTCCTGCTAGAATACGTCTATTTGTCTCAAAAATGTCGTTTAGATTTGGACTGCACAGATGTGAAAGTAGATAGTCATCTATGGGCAGAGCATTCAGCACTCTGCTATCTGAATGGCCACTTTCCATAAAACATCTGAACTGTGAGCGTTGACGTCGTCACAGTATCTCGTGTATTCAAGAGGCTCTCTATTAGGAACGTTTTATGCCACTAGTAAATTCTACATTAGCCGTACATTATTAAGCTCTGTGGTGGACTTCTAGGCAAATAGATATTAGTGCTATGTCGCGCTGTGCAGGAGAAGTTGCTCCATGCATACGCAGTCAAAATCCATTCATGATTTCCAAAGGCCCGGATGCATTAGTGCTCCATGACAGACAACTGTGCTCCAGCAATCAGCTACCCACCAAAGTTAGCAGGGTGGCTGGTTTTTCTTCAGAAAACCACTGAACTGTCTATTTTCTAGCTCATTTACAACAATTCTGAGGAGGGGGGGAGGAGGGAGATCTGTTGCATTGATACTCACTGCAGTTTTATGAAGGAAATGCATGTAAATACAGTAACATGTTCTTGCTATACAGAAGGCACATTTTAGGATTTATGAGTTTTTTAAATGGTGAAGACACAAATAAAATGTTATTGACTCTGACCAAGATTTAGCACATGAAAACTCTTGCTACTCTTATTGGTGTTACTGGAAAGCTGCTTCTGCTCTTGACCCTCTTTCGCTGTACTTCCTCATTGTTGCTGTGGACTGTAACAAGTCAGAATGTTTATGGCTATTCCGAGGAGTATTATGTGAAGTTCAGCTTATGTTAGAGCTGAGTAATATAAGCATAAATACACTGATGTTATTGCTTATCCAGGTGTTTGCTAACTGTTTCTTGGGAGAAACGCCTACTACCTCTTAATCACTCAAAGCATCCAGAATATGGGTATTTTGTACATCCAAACAATGTTTTAGCAAGAGTCTTGCCCTAGGTAAAGGCATGTATTTTAGAAGTGCTGTCATGACCATTTAGAGTGTTTCTTTTACCTGGGAACCCACTGATAAAATCGAGCTCCTTGTCAGACTCCTTGTTGTCGCCTCTGGGTTTGTCGTGTCACTGGTTCAGGTAGTGCTCGGTTTGCTATGTTATTTAAGTTTGCTTCCAGCCACCCATATGTCCACTTTACCTGTGCCGAAAATAAGACCCCCTTCGCTAGCAGAGTTACACAATTTGTGAAAACCTTTCCCTTGCAAAAGGCAAACAAACAGGTGCTTGATGCATTCACCAACTCGGATGTCTGCTTAGAAGCTGTTAGCTTCAGCCTTTTTTCTTATGACCTTGGACTGCAAGATTTTTCTTAAGTCAGTTTTAGAATGAAAAAACGTTGTATTGGAAAAGACATCAGTGGTCTTCAACACAACAAGACATCATCACAGGCATTTCTTTTCAGCTACAGCAGGTCCTTCTCCACCTGACAGGTCTATTGAAAATTATAACAGAGAGATGTCTGAAATCTTAAGCTATAACTATTAGTTTCATATTTCATATGAAAATACTTCATATTTTCTTCTAAGAAATCCAAAATAATGTAAAATATAGAAAAGCATTATTATTATCTGTTTTTTAAATGAGCTGCAGATCTTGGGTGTCAGCCCTCATGGATTTCACCTTCCTAGAAAGCAGATTTTTGTGCAAGGTGACTGAAATGACTTCTCTAGAATCATCTGGCAGTTGAGTGGAATGGTTCAGTTAAGCCCCAAATTGCTCATGTGTAGTCTTGCATCATTCATCCGTGTTATCCCTAACCTTATTGAGAAAATGTAGACCTAGTAGACAAAAACCATTAAAGGCATAAACGGTAGCACAGGCAGCATTCTTCTTAGTATCTTCCACAACTCAGAAACACCCAGTTTCAGGAACTAGCACCAAAATCTGCCATTACAATATTCAGCAACAGTAGCACGTGAGTGAACATGGAGGTTGATTTAATCTCTTTTAACTTAGGTGCATCCTGTACCTCTAGAACAGGGCTTGGGTGGTCATTCTGGATAACAGTGATACACAGAAACATTTCTGTAGTAGTAAGAATATACGCATAGGAGTTATAATAAACGTTCATATTATGACAAGTATATGCTTGTAAACGAGAACACACAGGAGAAAGGCAGAAGAAAACAGTTAATAAATAGAGACTGAAAAATTACAAACTCTTGTAACTGTAATGTAGTACTTAAAATGAGAGATCAGGGTGTAAGTAGTATCTGCAGACTGATACAAAATCTGTGTAAAGAAGAATTACTGTTGCCTTTAAAAATGACTAGTACCAATTTATGCTCTGGTTTTGCAGTCGTGGTTTGTTTTTTTTTATTTGCTTATTTGTTTTCTGTACTGATTAATTAGGGCGGAACCATAATAAGACAGGCTTCGAGGCTCAACTTCTGAGTTCCTTAAATAAATCTAGGGAGACCATTGCTCCAAATATAACTAGTTGTATAAATATACCATCGTATAAATGTTTGAGAAATGCTATTGGACTGGAACAATATCCCAGACATTGCTTCTAAGATTTATTGTCTGGGAATCTGAATAATATTCTGCAGAATCTCTATTATCAGTATCGGGCCATGATCCGCTTCACTTTAATTGGCTGGCAACACACATTGCAGCATGTTATTCTTGCTATCTACTTAATCCTAGCAAGAATAAACTAGTCTCTGGAAACAGCAGTCTTAGGAAAGAAAACATCAGACTTTATATAAACCAGACTTAGGGTTCACAGAGAGGGGCACCCTTGTTCTCGCTGGACTAAGCAGTTGTTGCAGGAATAACCCATGCCAAACGGAGCACCTTTGTTGTCTTTGTTCTGTGAGGAGCTGAAACACGACGTCAAAGTTCATTTGTCTCCTGCTGTGCCCAAGCCAAGGAAAGAACCACCTTTGTGTGCTGCTGACAATATTTGAATGTCCCTGGGCTTTATAAAGCACAATGTATTCTGCAGCAGTCACTGTGCGTTTCTGGTTCAAGGTTGATTTAGTCCAGGTTAGTTTGCTGTTTGCATGTTTTGACTTTTTAATTTATTCGTTGTGAACATACAGCTGAGAAGAAGATCCAGGTTGCAGGCGACACTGGGATGCCCAAATAAGAAGACAAACTGTTCCACACTGCCACAGGGCGAAGGCAACTGTGTGAGTTCACAGTTAGTTTTCACATTTCGCATGAATGAGTTTACATTTAGATCCTTCCTTAGGGAGCTGCTTGGCATCCTTGTGTAAACAGCAAGGCCTTCCTTGCCCAGAATAGGCTTCTATCCCAACCTCAGCAGGCATCTCGCAAAATCTGCAAAGTCCGAACCGCCCCTGTGGAGGACCTGCATCCCCACGCAGCTCTGCTGTCCTTGCCTGCAGCAGTACGCCTCTGTGGGCACATGCTGCTGCCACAGCACCGGGAAGGTTTCCGTGCCAGGACTTCTCCAAAGGCGGCTGAGGCGTCCCTGCTGCTCGCAGGCAGACTCCCATCTGGAAATACCTGCAGGGTGTTGGAGAGCAGGCTGCAGAACACTACATACCTGCTGTTCTGTGAGGCAGTAGGGCTGGGCTCGGCGTACCGCTGCGCAGCCCATCGCCTTCCACCGCCCTATCTTCTCCCTGCTTGTTAACCATGAATACGCTGGAAACCACATGGTGGCAGGTGATGGGTTCCTCCAACTGGTTAAGCAATTCATTTACTTAATAATTAACTGGCTAGGCTTGCCCTAAGGTAAAAAACCTGTATGACTGATTTTTTTAAATGGAAAAAAAATACAGTTGCCAGGAAACAATAGCATTAGTTTGATGGGGATTGCACTTAGCTGATGTATTTTAGGTGGATTGAAAAGCAGGAGGCAGGTAGGAGGATAAAATAAGTGAGTTGGTACGGTTCACAGTGCACAAATTATGTTATTCCAGAATTAGAGCAGAAGTCAGGTTAGTCCTGTGTAGTGCTTGCCACCAAAGACTGAAGGAACCATTCTACTCCTGTGAAATCCTTGGGCTTTTAGTAAAATGCTTCTGCAGGGCAGGGCCTCCCACATACGTGTTATTCTTAATGCAAGTGAAATAAGGATTTAACGTGACAGATGCAGAGTATTTTGATTTGGACTCTGGAACTATTTGTTCATAGAATCGGATAGCAAGCCATGATAGGCATCTCTTAAGTTATTCAGTAGAAATTCTCATTAAAGCTTTCCTGAGAAATAATTTTCAACTGGAGCTGCTTGTGTTCGCTAATTGGATGCACCAACAGTGCTCAGGGGTTTGTAGTGCAGCTCAGGTCCTTCCTTCACCACAGGAAACAACTGCCTTTATCGAAGGTAACAGTCCACCTAATTGCTGCTTCTGAGTGTGCTCGTGGAGGTTTTGCAAAACACTTAGAAACCACATGTATTCTGGTTATCTTGTCCCGTGGTCATGTACAAGCTTTGTGTACATACATGTGTGTTCCTTCCTGAACTGTCTGCGGTGTGGTAGGGAGTTATTTATGACTGGGTTGAATGTTGTATCGTTGTCCAAATAACCGATTTGTTTGGAGCAGCAAAATCTTTTAAGGCAAAGTAGTTTTCCATCTATTATTAGGCCAACTGATTTAGCTAGAAAGAACACAAAGTTTTCTGGTGCACAAGCCGTTTTCTTAAAGTTTTTGTGGTATTCTTCAGGGGTTCTTCAATGCCACGAAGAATGAATTATGCATCCCAAATTTGTGTATTTTTTTGCTGCATCATTTAGTCTGTGACACCCTTACAGACCTTGCCTCCCTTCTGTTCTTGCAAACATTGCAACTTGAACTCATCAATCCCCACGTGGGAATTACAGAACCTCGCATTACGTAGCTTATTCATTGGAGGATTTTAAAGGAATCCCTGGAGTCCTACTTGCCACGTTTTCATTATGTTTAAACCTGATTTGTTGTAAAATTCTCCAGAGCTTAGTTGAAGAAGCTTTAAATTGGGCGGAGAGAAAATCCAGGGATTTATTTGTAAATGTATCATGGAAGTTGCTTTCTTTCCTCATAAGAAAGACAGAAAACTGTGGTTGGACGTGAGCCTGATCTTCCAAACTCAAGTGCCTTCAGCTTACTCTGGTAATGTTTCTGAGCTGGTGCTTAGTGACCACGACGATTAGAGAGCAAAGAAGATCAATCTGATTTTGCCAATCATTTTTTCAAAATTCTCCTTACTGATCCTTAAGAAGTTGGCTTGGAATAACATTTTTTTATCCTTTCAAGTCTTTGTCAGTAATTTGACATTGTTTTTGACTCGGAGTTACTCTGAAGTGTCTGGGATAATACAGGTTCATGCTTACAGGCTAAACCCTGATGTGAACCTGACTTACTTGAAAAACTGATTTATTTCCAGAAGACATCCCTCTCCTCCATTTGAAAATGGTATTTCAACCAGAATCAAGTTTGACACACTTCCATTTGGAGGAGAAGAAAAGAATGTTTCAGTAATGCAATTTTCCAAATGAAGTGTTTAGATATTTTAAAATTTAATTTGAGGACAAGATTGCTTGTTCTTATGAGAAATTCTTTTGACAGTTTAGAAAATTCAGGATTTCTTAAAAATGAAAACTGAAACAGCATCTGAACACAAAACTTTTTTTTTCTCCTCTGAAAAACACTGATATTTTGTTATTTAATGCCATTTATAAGTAGAAAAAACCCAGAAGCTGTCAAACAACGTTGAAATGGCATAGTGAACGTCCTGCCCATCTCAGGGTTCCCTGGAAGAATTCTGTTCCTCATCTGCTGGTGGAAGTCTCTGGCTACTTCACTGAAACTCTGACACTAGACAGCAGTGGCACAGAAAAGAAGGGCCACAGTCTGGTTTCCCTTCAGGGTACCCAAGAAAACCATTTATACCCACTGCTGTGTCCAAAGGGGAATAGCCCCAAGGGTCAAAATCTCTTGCAGAGCGACAGTAAGAATGAGCTCTGCCTGTGGTTGTGTTCTGCATATTTAGAAACAAGGAATTGTTTTCTTCTCTTTAGGCACACAATCCACCTTTAGGTGAAGCTGGGGCAAGGCCATAACCACTGAGGGAGCGTACACACGTACTGCACTTTGACAGCACATTGCTTCCTAGGGACACCAGTACCAGGATTGAGGCTGCCTGTGATAGTGCACGGATCCACCTCTCTGTGCAGTTTATCCTGGAAGGGGTCAGTTAAATCCTTGAGAAAAAATCAGTTTTCTGTTAAGTGGAACCTGGTCATATTAATGTGGGCCAAGTCACTATGCTGAGACGTTTTTCCTTTCAGAAACCCCTGCATTAGGTAAGTATAGAGATGGGTTGTACGGTTGCAAAGAAATCAAATGATGTGTGGAAGTTTATTCCTTTTTTTTTTTGGCTATCTGACACTTTCCCGCATTAAAATATTCTCCTGGTGGATTTTTTTTTTCTTTTTTAATCTGAGACAAATATATATGCCATCTTTCATGACCACTCAAGTCACAGAAAGCTGTCACCCATTTCCCAGTGCTAGAGAAAAGCTATTTAAGGACATTCCTTTTGAAAATAGTAAGACACCAAATGGAACTGATCTGCAGAAGTAGCTTACTAAATTCTTGGAGAACTTTACTCACATCATAAAATCAGATGTATGTGGATACAGATGTGTGCTAAACTGTATGGTCAGGATACTTTGCATCCTGGTATTTAATATACCAATGAACTGATGATTATAGATGTTCTGCTAATTTCCTCTTGAGCTGCGACTAATACCATAAGCCTAACTGGGATCTAGAACTGTAGCAGTAATTTCACAAAGCTTCCCATTTTATCCTCCTTTGTTGCTCGGTAACGATAGTTTTAGCCCAAATACAACTTGAAAATTAATTTTGAATTTTTTTTTTTTTAAATCATAAAATAAAAAAGTTCAGACTAGAAATAATCCAAACCTCCCTGCATAACTTCATCCATTTTCCCCGAATGCTGCAGGGGGAAAAACTCTGTCGCTGGCTTATTCCAGTGGAAAATGTTTGTGGAGTTCATATGGGATGTAAATTATAGCGGGAGAAAGTCATAGGAAAGCTGACAGCAACTCGCTCTGTTTTAAGGAAAACAAAGTGGATGTCGGTGGGAGCCTGGCTGCCCTGGAATGCCTGCCCCAGTTGTGAACTGTGGAATCCAGATGGTTTTCCTCCTGGAGCGGGGAGTGCTGCCGCGGCCAGGCCACGGCTCACCAGCACTTATACCTGCGTCCCCACGCCAGAGCCTTGGCGGAGGGTGGGATGGTCCCGTATCCGTACTGCCGGGCTGCTGCAGCCCAACCCCAGCTCTGCGGGAGCCCCGTGGGCGTCAGCAGCACGCAGAACCCACGGTGCCCCGTCTCTTCTGGTGGGGAGGAGTGTGGTGCTGCAGCCGTGCTTCGGCACGTGGGGACAGCACGTTGTAACATGTGCCCCAGACATGGTATGTTGAATGTAGAAGTAGCTGCACTGAAGTGTTCCAGATATTTAATAGACGAAAACATTCTGCGGGAGACAATTTCTATTCAATAGCAATATAAACTTCCCCGTGTTGCCAGTATGATTAAGCTCAGTTGGACATGTCATCTAACAGGAGATGATTCAGACCTCTCCAGTATCAGTAACTGGTTTATAATCACATTGTTTACTTTAGGCCATGCTAAGCCAGCATCACTCCAAGTGCAGAATCTCCTTGTCGGAGTCGCTGAAGTCAGCAGATGGATGGGCAGGTTCTGCCCAGAGCGTGGGCAGAGTGGCCAGAGTAGGCTGCACATCCAGATCTCTTGACCGGCAGTGGCAAGCTGCTCTTCTAGTTGGGAGATGAACATGTCATTGTTTTCAGGCACATGTTAAATCCATGTCCTCTTTACTGATGGGGCTTGCGAGAGAAGAAAGAAGCTTCTGATTTTGGAGCCCTCTAGAATGTGAATGGTACTCATACCATAGCTGAACATTAAAGAACATGCTCCGAGGACTCACTGCTTTCTGCAGGTGCCAAGGACCGCAGGACTGCAAGGTCACATCTGATCCTGGAAGTTTTCCAGTATTTTTTCCGAGGTGTTGATGTTAATCAGCTTTCAAGGGCAGGGCGGCATGTTTAATGATCATGGAAATGTCTGATACTAGTGCTTTTCCGAGCTATCTCTTGCATGCTTTGCTTCCAACCCATCCATTAAGATTACCTAGAATTTATTATGCTCAGCTTCCCTTCAAGATGTCATTAGAGGGGTAGAACCATTTGTAAGATTTATTCATTCACCTCAAGGAACCTGGAAAGGTGTGCAAGCTCAAAGAATGCACACAGAGCTTGATTTGGGATGGGATGAAGGCTTCAGTTTATCAGAAACGTTGCTTAATGAAGAATAAATACCAGCCCAGACTACCCTTCTGCCTGACATCAGTCTCCTGCTAAGGCAGATGCTATCTGGTCCCGAAGTGGCTGTGTTTATACAACTGCCTCTAAAGCAGATTTGATTGCCACCAGGATGCTCTGAATACCCTCAGTGCTGCCAGCAGCCTGTCTTTAACTTCTCTGTGATTAATCTCTTCTCCAAACTTGATCCACTGTCTCCCTGAGCTGACTAGCTCGCACTCCAGGAGCTGATCTAGAATCCCAGAAACCTCTCCACTTCATTTTGGTAGTGAGCACATACCAGAACTGATGCTTTTGTAAATGTTGGACTTAGGATACATAGTGTGCCACAGAGACAATGTGCACATGCTCAATAAATCCATCAGTATCTGTTTACCCACGCATACATCAGATCCTGGCAGTCCCAGAGGCACTGCACTCACTACAGGTGCACGGAAGAGTCGATCCATATGTGGTCAGACAGGGCTGCTTGACATCTGGAAGTGCCAGACAAATTTACAAAACCCTTCGCTTTTTCCCCCAGCGACATTTGTGAGTGGGAAGCTGGGATGTCGCCTCATTCTTTCATTCATACGTACCTACACTTGTGAGTGAGCTGAAGGAGGCAAATGCGTTAGAATAATAGATGCTTAGCTTTTTCATTATTTAAATATTTATGCTTATAATTTAAATTATTTGATTATCTTATTTAAATAATTAATATTTTATTATTTAAATTATTTAGCTATAATTTCTTCAGTATTTCAGTAAGAGTAATTCCTTTGAAGGAAATTAAGGAAATGGAGTATTAGTAGCTGCTTCCTTTGTTTCCAAATCTTTATAGAGTACTGAATTCAATACGAGGTGCTTGAGTGATGTAATGACTTCTTAGCTCTGTCAAAGAACTCTGTAAATAAAATGTGGGGAAGTCATGGAGTGCTTAGTGTCTGCATGATTGATTGGAATGTTCTCCCATACCATTCAGGCTCTTCAAACCAGATAATGGCATTGGGAGTACTGAGTCAGGTCCTTAGTGACACTCTGGATATTCTCTAGTTTGAAAATCCATGTACCTGAGTAAAAATTTGGAAAACTGAAGCAGTGACTGCATGAAGACCTCAGGGAGGTCGCCTGGAGCCCATATGTAAATTGTTAAATACTACATGTAATGAAACCCAATATTCTTGGAACATGAAGCAGAAGCTAAATGGAAACTTTTGCTATTACCATATTCATGTTTCACGCTAAAATATTTTCAAGATCAAAGTTCTGTTATTAAAACAATGGGCATAAAAATAACAAAATTACTTTTTGTAAAACAAACAGATTCTTTGCATCTGAGAGGCTTTTCACAGAAATCTTTATTTTGTAATGGTAATACATTACAGATTTCTTTGCTGTACTACTTTGATTCATTCATTAAAATATTTTTAATTTTGGCATCTTGCAAAGGTCTAAATAAAAGCATTTTAGTTACATAAATACAGACTCTGTGGACTCAACAGTAATATAGTACGTTTCAAAAACTGTCATTTATTCTGAAAATATACAAAGAACAAACCACAGACAGAATTTTCTGTACGTTGTAAACATTCTCACAGTATGGGTATAAATATCCCTTCTTTGATTCATTGCATGCCAGGTCTTCAAGTAAAGAGATAGAAAGAGAAGCTAAAGAAAAAGGATTATAAATTTACCCAAGATGCTTAAAGGCAGTGAAAGCCAAACAAGAAAAGAGCTTACAAAGTTTTAAGACACTGTATACAGACAGGGCCATGAAATTACAATAACAATACCAGATAATACAATCTCATATTTACATCACTTTCATCTGCCAAGATCCCCTCAAGCTGTGGCATAGTTAAGAAGTTGTGGTGGTGGTTGTACGCAGAGATCACTGTGTCCAGTGTGTCCTGGGCAGAGCTGGTTCGATCTCAGAAGGATGCTTAGGAGTCCAACAGGGTCAGTGAAGAACCATCTCCACTTCAGTGCGTGGAGTGCGTGCATTTGTGGGATGAAACCTTTCGAGACCAGGTTACCAATTCTTCTCATCATTTCCATAGCAAACTTCTCCCCCTCTTTCCTCTTCCTGTACTGCCCCTTCCTTTCTTTTCTCTAGGGACCACCTTGTCTAATACCCTCCCTGCAGCAGTGCACAGTGTCACCTGCTCGGCAGGAAAGGAAGCCAGTTGGCAATCGTACAGTGTCATTCCGAGGCAGAAGATGTTCCTAACTTTGGTCATGCAGCCCGTGCCAGACAGCAGGAGCATTTATAACATGATTACGTTAAGCCTACCTGGTTTAGCAGCAGATGGTCTCGTTGTCTAGACCCATATCCAGTTGCTCATTTGCAATACCATTAATATCTCTAATTCTGCTCTGTCTTGCAGCAGAGAGCTTGGTGTTTGGTGTCCAGAAGTACTTAGTCTTGTTGATGAGGGCTTAACAAGTGTCTGTAGATTCCAAACCAAGCTCCCTTTTTTAAGGAGAGGGTGGAGATTTGGGCAATTGTCCTTTCCCTCCAGCCCACACCACCCACAAGAAGCAGGGTGTGTCTGGACCAGCCTTCTGGCTTCCCTCCCTCTCCTGGGGGAAGGAGAGGGAGGAAGGTCCCTGGGCCGTGGGGAGGGGTTGGTGAGGGTCTGGGCTCCCTGTGGGGCTGCCAGACCAGGGAGCTTTATTTTACATCAAATTGTATGTAAATTTTGGTGGGTCTGCACTAAATTTAGTCTTCAGAAACTAATGATTTTGGTGCTTTCTCTGTTCTCCTTTTAACAACACATTTGTCTTTTAAACCCAGATAAAATGCACCGGCTTATGCCCAGCGGAGTAAATCCTGGAGCCTCTCTCAAGCTGAACTCAGGAGACTTGTTTGCTCTTTTCCTGGCAGAGCTCCCAGTGCCTTGATAGCAGCTTTATCTGAGTAAAGCCCTGCGTATTTGTGTGACACTGAAGAGCTAAAATTATCTCTAAATGGAGGAAAGAAATTGCCAATATGTATTGTTCTAAGAAAGATTGCTCTTTGGTTGGCCCAGAGGGGACATGTTGTAAATATGATTTAAGCATGACTCTGCGACTACTGTCTGATCTTATCATCAGATGTTGCTGTGGAATTTGTCTACGCAGACCCTAGAAAGGAAAACCAGATTGAGAGCATTAGCTGGTACTGTGAGAAAATATCTCCAACTTGCTTTGTCTGACACCAAAAAAAAAAAATCCCACCAACCAACCCCACATTAGGAATATGCTATAAAAAGGAAAACAAACATTAAAATGCTGTCTATCTACTTTGATAGCTCTGAACTTAAAACATAAGTGCTGCTTATTGATTCTTTGATGTCAGGAAAGCGACATTTTTCTCCAGTCCTGTCTGACTGTTATGATGAACTTCAGGTTTTCATCCATCTTCCTGACACTAACGGGACAACATGCCTCTGAGCGGAATCACTGCCTGGAATCTGATTACAATAGAGAAGTAGCAAGCACTTTTCAGGGTTCTTCATGTTAAAAATCATGTATTTGTCCAATACATCATTAGTCATCTTGGAGATTGGTCTAGAGAGAGGCTGGCTTTTTGTCAGTAGAATTTTTTTTTCAGCATAAACCAGCAGCATATCACATTATATATGTTATGATTGGGTTCTTTTGAAGAGGAGCTCAATAATAGAGCACTAGGAAATGATGATAAGGCCTATAAATGTCTGAAATTAAAAGGAGTTTAAAAACTGGAGTATGTTATCAGGTAGAGGTCACAATTAGTTTTGCAGGGCCAAAGCTTTTTACGCTTTGTCATTTTCTAAGCACTGAAATGCGATTAAGTCCTGAAAAGTGCTGTGCATGGAGAATAATATTTGCATTTTAGAGTTGTTTTAAGTTAATCTAGGAAAGATAAGATGATAATTAGATAAGAAGGAATATTTACAGTAATCTGACAAGATTGCTAGTATGTCTTCTATTTCGTTCACACCTTAGGGTGTCTCTTTATGGACACCAAAGATGTGATTTCATTGGTGAAGTTCCTAGGACTTTTACTATAATCTCTTTGGGTTGCAGCAGCTCGAAGGCTGGGTGGTGGGAGTTTCGGTACAGACAAGCTGTGAATCTGTGGGTAGACTCAGCATGCTGATACGCATCGAAGTCCACTCTCTTGTGTTGTATTACATGGCCTAGCTGTGTATCAACGCTGACCTAAGCTTGGCTCTACTTGTCAAACCTTCAGCTGCAGTGGAGCTATCCTACCGGGCAAGTAAACCAAGATCCTCCCTGAAGGCCAGTTGTAATTAAACATCTAATGGAGATAAATGGAGAAAAAACCCGACCATTTTTCTGTCCCTTTTTCTGTTGAAGGATACTCGGTGCATGGCCATGTCCATCCACATCCTGTGTGTTGTGCAGCAATCCATAGGGAAAAGAATCTCTTACTGCTCAACTGGTGCCAACCAGGCACATATTCTGCTTGGAGTAGGGACTAGTGGCCCTAAAAAATTAAGTCTGGGACTCAGGTCTTGGATACATTCCCACCTTTGCTACTTGCTCGTTAGGTGACCACTGGGATTAAGTAGTTTGGGTCTACACATTCTTCAAGCTCATATCCTGATTCTAGCATAGACACAACTGAGGCAGAAGAAATAGAAACAAATAACCTGACCTTGTCTTCCTCATGGGTTGTCTGTTTCAAAAATACCCGCTTAGTGAAAAATGTAACCTCTCTCCACACCGCCCTTCTGACTATTTACGTGGACAGCCCTTAGGGTCTTGCTCAAACCTCATCAGTCAAGTCATCAACCAACGGTGGTATCAAAGTCATCAGCCAGCGGTGGTACCAGAGCACAGTGTGTACGGAGAAGTGGCAGAACGGGAGGCTGCAAGTGATCCGCAGGTAGATGGTTAGTGCTTTGCAAGGCAATCACGTGGCGAGGTGGTGGGTGCAATGTGTGGCCTTGAGACAGATGCGGGAATGTACATGGATGCAGGCTGGAACATGTTTTAGCCTTTAGAATTCAAACTGTGAGACAGACGAGGTTACAAGGAGCTTCTGTGAGTAGAATTGTAGAATTTAGGAAAATGCTTACCAGAAGTTGGCATGGTTAGAAAAAAAATAAATTTTACCCGTAGGAGCTCTGAGTGAGAGTATAATCAAAAATAGATCTGAAGGTACACGACTATGTGAAGAACAATAAATGAATGAATGATAAGTCCTTGCAGAGTCTATGTAGTCCTTACATTTTTATAGAAAAATATTTATGTTCGAAGGAGTCTTGCAGTTGTGTAAACAGAAGTTTCCATATGGTAAAAATACTTAAAAAGGAGTGAGGTTTGTCTATGTTGTATTATCTCAGCTGCTTTTTTGGCTTTTGTAGCTGCTGCTGCTGCATTCTGTAGCTCATCTTTTATTCTGACTTTATTCAGAGACAAAGGTGGGACGCAGCCAGTCCGTTATAAGCAGGAAGCTGGTTTTGGAGTGCTTCCCAAAGGTGCTATTATTTTAAGCAAAACTTTTATGATCAAATATTTGGAAAAAGTCTCTCATCCTGAAACATTTCACGTTTTGGTAATGTATATAATCTGCTTCTTTTCCCATTTTCACTGTTTTATTTCAAGAAAATGGCAGAAATCAGTGAAGTTGTTATTTCCTCTGAGAGAATAATAGACTGAATGGCAATGGCAAGAAACTTTCATATATAGCAACAGTTGGTATAAGGGCATTAAAAAACCTATCTGCCCTAAATTCTGATTTGAAGTTATTTTGGTTCTATAAAGGTAGTTTAAGAAGGAATAAGAATAAACTTATTCAAGTTTGTCCCTGTGAGAGTAGTTTGGGAGTCAGTCATTGCCACTAGCGGTATACACCTACACTCTTTTAGTCTGGTTATTTTGTGCATTTTGGAATGCAGAGTTTGTATATAGTGTATCTCAATAAATAACGTTAGAAATGTCCTTTATTTTACCCTTGAGCCTGCTTTGGAGCAGACTGGAGAATACCAGTGTCGGGGATGTGTCATTTTGCCTTTTGTTTGTCTGGCTATTTGAATTCCAAATAGAACATGACAAGGGCAAACTACACTTTTGAACTCTGACCTCTACTTTAAATTGAATGTGAAGTCTAAATATCTTCCTCTTTGACTGTATCCAAAGAGAGGTTTGTCAGAGACATCTTATAACCTTGTGGCTGCAAGGGTATCCCCTATTAATTAAAAAAAGTTTTCTGAAGAAGTTCTGACTCAGTAGAATAGACAGGGGGCAAATGTGGAGAAGAAAGGCACATTGTTCCAGTAGACAAAGACAGGGTATCAATTTTCATAAATCTGCATTCCCAAGACAACTGTTCAAATCTGGTAAAAGGTCCATTTCTTTGAACTTACATACCAGAAAGCTTTTATTCCTCCGCTCTGCAGCAGACAAGAGTACAGGTTAACTGTCTCGTCAGTGCTGTGCATTAGATGATTCAGTGAGAAATTCTTTCCCTTAATGATGGAAGGTACTACCTGGTTCAAGAACAAATAGAAAAGAGGAGGAATGAAAGGGTTACCTGTGGTGCCAGACAACATTTTAGAAGATAGAGTTTCTCTTAAGTTTTCAAAGCCCAGCTTTTAAGCCTCATGGTCTTAAATTCCTAAATGTTATAATTAAGGATTTAACATTAGTAAAAAAAAATGCTTATTTATTCCTGGAATAGCACATACCATGAGTGTCCTGCCTAGCCTAATATCTTTTGGTTTGGAGTTGTTTGGTGCTGTATCTTCTCTCTTTGATATTAAATGTTAATATAAGATGGGCATTATTTAACCGCAGTGGAAAACAGATACCGAGTCTCAGCCTCTGGTGTTCCGTACTGTGGTATGGAACCATCTCTCACTGCTAGCACACGATCCACACCAGCGTATGAGTTCTCAGCAGCATTGCATCAGGACGATGTACTTGGCCACTCTTGCAGAATAAGCATATTTCGCCAATTATTCCCAGTGCTTGTGAAGTGTAAATATTTGCCTCAGTATCTTCTCCAATAATATTAATATGTATTGCATATTTTTCTTAGAAGAGCTTCTAAATAAACATCCTGAGCAAAAAGAGCCTTCGGTACCTACATTCATGTAAGAAAAGCAGTGCATAATCTAAAAAAAATTCCCAATCTAAAAAAAATAAACAAAAGGCGGAAGAAAAGAGTTATTTCCTAGACTGAAATTTTTTGGTCTCATATAATGCTTGTTGTGTATTTGTGCAGCACCTTCTTCCTTCTCCTGCATCCTGGGGTACAGAGATGATAGGATGAGGTTTTAGGTAGCGGCACAACTGTAGTGTGTAGAGGACTATGAAGAAAGAGGAAGGTACTATGGCTGCTGCAGGGATGTTAAAGTCCTTATGCTTCTGTTTATCTTCTAGCTTTCAGACTGGTTTTAAAATGTTTCCAGGCTTTTTCCCACACCACCAGGAGGGCTTGGAGTATACTTCCCTAAAAATCAGAGTGTCCTGGCACAATCATAGCACTTCCATGGCTGGGTCTTGGACAGAGAAAATCCATCAAGATTAGACCTATAATTGTGATCTCTAGATACAAGTTTGTCAGTGTCAGGACAGAAAAATGCCAGGAGCTATGCTCCTCCTGAGCACAGAGGATAAAGAGGCAGGCAGAGCCTAACTAGAAATCAGAACTTAATTTTTAAATTTCCTGGTGTGAGTTTACAAACTGCAGAAATACTTGTATGAAGGGAATGCAGCAAATCCATGCAGGAAATGCATTCTGTTTTAAAAAAAAAGGACCCACACCAAACATCTCCCCCTTCCCCCCCCATCCCCCAAAAAAACCCCAAACCAACCGCGCCTCAAACTGCTGAGATTTACAAATACAAATTTCTTCTCTCCTTCTTTTCTCCTCCTCTTCCCTAACTACCTGCCCCCTGTGAGCTTTCTCCTCAGCCCAGATGGTGGTTCTGCCAGGGGGTGGTGATGTCTGTCCTGAGAACCTGAAAGAAGCGGATACATTGCAGTTCACCAAGTAAATCGTTGTGTGTTTTCAGACATGTTAAAAATGAAGACAAAATCATACCCAGCTTCTTTTGAAATGAATGTAAAGGCCTGCAGAGGAAAAATCAGCATGCCAACTAGTTTTTAATTACATTATCTGTTTGTAGGAATATATATATATATGCACTTATGATTTAAAGACACTTTGATAAGAGTAGCTGATCAGACTCTTCAGAGAAGCTTCTTTTGATTAGTGAAATTTTGACCAATTACAGAATCAGCTAATTAAAAACAGTGTCCATATAATGATTTGCTATCAGTAATAGTTATACTCTGAATGTGTATTCCTCTATACCTGTCCCACAGTGTTGATAGTCACAGATGGTCTTTTTTCAAGGATAAAAGGGCACATAAGTGTAGTGCAGCTAAAATTACACTTCTCACCACTTTAGCCATTTGTCCTTTGATCCTTGTGCCATCACAGACATTTGCACAGCACTTTGGAGAATCACCTGAGTTCTTGGAAATTATTCTTGGGCACTTATTCTTCTGCTTCTTCGTATGCATTTTAAAGTTTCTTTAATCACACCCTATCACTGTCTTTCAGCCTCTGCGTATCCAAAAAATCTAAACAAACTTCGAGGGATAAATTCTGTTCTTTTGGTGCTCTATTTTGTGCTGTTGCTCCCCTTTTGTGGGAACCTAGCTACTGGAACTCTTGCACAGGATACTCAGCAATGATCAAAACCTAAATCGACTGTCAGTTCAAAAGGATCATCATTTCCTTGGAAAGGATTTAAATTTAAAAAACCCAGGTGACTATAACTCTGGTAATATCTGGATGATAGAAAAGATTTGGAATATTTAACAGGAAAGAAAAAAAACTCCGAAGCAGAGGATTTATGTTGTCTGACTCATCTGTTTGTGTGTGGAATTATTATAAAGGTTTTGCATCAATAGGAGGAGTTGAAATATGGAATTAACTCCTGGAATATGGAAAAATATTGATATATGGAATCGGAGAAGGGTATGCACTCTCAACTGGAGAATGTAACCTAAGCTACAGTGGCCCTTTAATCTTCAGGTTCATGAAATAAGTAATGTGTTCCTGACTTCACATACTAGGTCATCTGAAAGGCAATGATTATTATGTTTTTCATTAGGAAAGACTGAGGGAGATAAAGGCTAAGTCAGATAAGGGAGATTCATAGGCCTTGTAGGCTTTAAACAAACACATAACTGATTTGTTAAGGGAATATCTATTTCTTTCTGGACAAAGCAATAAAACCCCAGTTAGGGGAAGGGAAGCATTGGTCTCAGGAAGTATAAGATGTGTCAAATGGGAAGGTTTCCAGTATGAGAAGGTGAAAGATAAGGGTGTGCATGGTTGCCAATTATTTTAATGTGCTATTGGATTTCATTAGGTGTTACGCTATATATAATAGGGACTGATGGGTTATTAAAGTAGCGAGAGGCTTGTTGGCAGATCTCGGCTATATTGATGGTGTGGTTTTCACAGAGAAGGCGCTAGATAAGGTGCAGTAAATAACAGATAAATTAGATTGTGAGAAAGAAA
This sequence comes from Eurypyga helias, assembly GCF_000690775.1. NCBI lineage: Eukaryota > Metazoa > Chordata > Aves > Eurypygiformes > Eurypygidae > Eurypyga > Eurypyga helias. The sequence continues at coordinate 27,165 of NW_010267554.1, forward strand.
GGTCATTCTTGTCATTTGTTGCCCAAGGACTTAGTATAAATGGATGACCAGGGCTGGCACTGCTGAAAAAGCCAAGGGGAGAGCTGAGGAGAAGTTAGAGCAAGCTCTAGGCTGCTCGAGGAGGGTGGGAAACCCAGCGGTCTGGAACAAAGGGTCTAAAGTCTCACAGCAACTGGTTTAATAGCTTGTGTTCACTGTATTTGGTGAGGATGGTCAGTTCAGGGCTGACACAACCGGTTACAGATCTTATCTTCAGCCACACGCAGGGTCTGCTGGGCAGAAATCCCAGGCTCTTTGCAAAAATGGGTATTTTTAGCTTTTATCTCAGTTAAGTCTGAGCACACAGACTGAAGGCTTTGCAGAGCTCGCAGGGCACCGTGCTGGTAACTGTGCGTGTCCTCGTGGGCGGTTGGGAGGTTAGCAGGGTTGATTTCGGTGCAATCTGCCCTTTCCTATGGCCACTCCCTGCTGCTCCATCTGACATTCCGGCTTGGTTCTGAATATGGGAACCACTCGGCAGACAAAGCCTCTGACACCCACCACTGTCTTCCCGAGGACAATACATCACTAGCAAGTTGAGCAGGGGGGGAGCTTCGCTTCCAGACACACACAGACAATTGAAATGCTGAAGACTTGTCAGAAAACCTCTTGGGTCCCTAGTGCAGCCTCCTCCTGGGCCAGACGTGATTCTGAGTAGCTACGGCTGACATCCAAGCTGTGTCAGAATGGCAGCTGTAAACAGGGATGTAAAATTTCATTTCAAGGAGAGCTCTGTTTTGGGGGGGGGTCTGCTGCGATCCTGCCGAACTATGCTCAGCATAGGCCCCAGGCCCTAAGAAAGGGCAATTTCAGATCTGACACTAATGTAAGGGAGAAAAGAAGTTGAGGGAGTCTGTGTGTCTTTTGTCTTTGAAAATGAAAGGCAGGATTTATGATGTCAAATGTTTGCTTCCAGCTGTTGTTAAGGAAAAGAAACTGAGGCGCAGTGTTAGTCGATGCCACGGCAGATGCAGGCGGCTGGCATCTCTCAAGCCAAGCAGCCAAATTAGAAGCCCGTGGCAAAGGCATAGCTCTGATCCCTGAGTGGTCAGCAGCATGATGGATTGAGAATGCAGTGTGCGCTGGCAGCCCAGAAGGCCAACCGTATCCTGGGCTGTATCCGGAGAGGTGTGGCTAGCAGGTCGAGGGAGGTGATTCTGCCCCTGTACTCTGCTCTGGTGAGACCCCACCTGGAGTGCTGCGTCCAGCTGTGGAGCCCTCAATATCAGAAGGATATTGACCACTTGGAGCGAGTCCAGAGGAGGCCACGAAGATGATCAGAGGGCTGGAGCACCTCTGCTATGACGAAAGGCTGCGAGAACTGGGCTGGTTCAGCATGGAGAAGAGGAGGCTCCGGGGAGACCTCATTGCAGCTTTCCAGTATCTGAAGGGGGCCTACAAGGGTACTGGGAGAGGACTTTTTACAAGAGCCTGTAGTGATAGGACAAGGGGTAATGGGTACAAATTGAAATCAGGGAGGTTTAGATTAGATATCAGGAAGAAATTCTTCACAGAGAGGGTGGTGAGGCACTGGAACAGGTTGCCCAGAGAAGCTGTGGATGCCCCATCCCTGGATGTCTTCAAGGCCAGGCTGGATGTGGCTTTGAGCAACCTGGTCTAGTGGAAGGTGTCCCTGCCCATGGCAGGGGGGGTGGAACTAGATGATCTTTAAGGTCCCTTCCAACCCAAACCATTCTGTGATTCTATGCAAGGAAATAACTGTGGTAGGAAAGAGATCTGACTGAGAGGGGTTAATGTATGGGTAAAAGAAGAGAGGGACTGCAGGGTGATGCAGAAGCGTCTATTGAAATAATTGGTATGAGAGCCACTTCACAGATCGGTTGTGCATGCGAGTTTCAAACTGGTTGTCGACTCAGGGCGAGTGTCAGCAGCGGAGCCCTCTGTGCCAGCAGAATGAAGTACGGCCCAGACTGCTGTAAGCAACCTGCGCTGCGTCCACGTTCCGGGATCATAACTTGTTCTGTGTCGTTTGTATCTGTGGAAGTGAACGCTGAGACATACTTATCACAGAAGATTCAGGTTGTCACAGTCTCATTAAAAAAGGCTTGATTGGCTTACCTTAGCTAACTGATGTACTACTAATAGTATATACAGAACGAAGGAGATGTGAAAATCCATGTATTTTCTAGCGCGGTTTCCTTTGCATGGGTTTAGAGATACACTTTCCGTGTTTACAGAACACTTAAGTTTTAGAAAGTGATTTCATAATTCCCAAGGAGAACAACAACATCACGCTTCTGTCCAAAGGGAAAGGGATCAAAGGGGTTTTGTTTAGAGAGCAGTTACATTTCTTCACATCACTTCCAGTTGTTGCCGGGCTGTTGTTGCCACATCATCACTCCTAGATGTGCATCAGGCTTGGAATGTCATTAAACGTTGTGTTGTGGCTTGCAAAAATGCATTCTGCCTTCTGCTCTGTGTGTAGGGGAGGGGGAATTTTTCTGACTCCTTAAAAAATGTGCTCGAAATGAAATGAAGAGGTTTTCAAAATGAAATGTTTATACAGAAGTGAAAAGCATCATCAGCGTTGCTTCTTTCTGTCTGTCTTAGGTGTTAGAAGCTTTACACTTCCTGAAACAAGGCAAATCTGGCTGCCCTGTGGAATTTATCTTACCTAACTGATGTCCAAATGCTTTCGCAGAGGTGTTAGAGAAATCTGGAGGGAAGTACTAACCGTGTAGCCCTCCTCTTCTGCCCCAGCTCCAGACCATCAGTCACAGGAGTGGTATGCAGCCTGCACGGGGAGTTGGACTGGCTGGATCTGCATAACCACAGAGTCTTTGGCTTGCCTGTGGCTTTTCTGTCTCAAGTACATGCTGGCAGTTTGTGCCAGCCTATTCTGGAGCCAACTTGGAGTCCCAGCTCCATGATGTGGGAGCCGCCTTCACTTGGTGTGAAGCTTTGCTGGCCTCGAGGGGTCGGAAGGCTTTTGGGTAAGGTTTTGCCCTGTGCAATTTGTTCCGAAGACCAAGTCAGTTGAGCCAAAATGCTGCCAAAGCAAAAATAGGATTTGTCCGGTAAAGGCTGTGAGTAGGTTTAAGGAACGTTGCGGGCAGATTATGTGAAACAGGGCAACCCTTGAGGTCATGCATTGGCCTGAGTTTTGCGCTGAGTGCAGTAAAAGCACGTTTTTTTAAATGAAACAGTGATGATTTCTACTTTTATCATCAATGGAAAAACCTTTTAAAAACTGGACAACAGTATGTTTTGTTTGCTGCTTGTTTCACAAAACCTTAGACTATTTTGGGAGGCCAATAAAGATTCACTGACGTCAGAATGGAATATTAAAGGCAGATGTTTCTGCTTAGCTTATTTGTTCCTAACCACTTTTCCTGATTTTTTTTTGACAGATAAGTCTAGACTAGACAGAGTGCATTTCTGAAGCGTGCCTTTTAACTGATTAGTTGTTTATTTGACAGTTTGAGAATAAGACTATCAGTTTCTTTTCCTCTACCTAATACCATTCTTAATTAAATTAGTATGTGGCATTTTGATAAACCAACAGTATTACTGTGCTTGATTCAGAAAAAAACCCTCTCTTTCATAACAAGAGTTAGCAGTGGCGTTATTAGATACAGATGCAATGTGGCATAGGTGTGAAAAAACAAACATCTGGAGAAGGTGGATGTGCAGGTAAGTAATACAAAAGAACTTTAACAGATTTAGGTAAAGCCACAAGATTAATCCATATGAAGAATTTTGTCTCTGTGAACTATTTTTGGTTCACTCCCTGCCATAACCCCAAATATATTCTACACTGATTAGCTGCTCAGAGGAGGCAGACTCGGGGCTGGGTGTAACAGCAGTGTTACTTCAGATGAGGGCAAGAGAAGCTGTGTAGCAGCATGACGCTGCGCTACCACAAGACCCAGACTCCGCAGCAGCCAGCGCTGATAGGAGAAGAAATACTGCTCCATTAGCTCTCATGGTAAATATGCTCTGGATCGGGAGAGCAATAAATATAAATATAGACATTGGTTGCTGGAACCAGTCTGGTGCACTTGCAGAAGTAAAAGCGCTCAAGACTGCTTCCAGTTATGCCACCTTTTTTTAGGCAACTGGTTCGGTCCTGTCTACATTTCTTTTCCACCAGAAACTGGATGTTGCCTCCGACAGAGGTTACAAGAGATTAAGGCAGCAGACGGAGGGATGACAGACTGCATACTTTGCTTTCGCTTGAGGAGATGAGGATCAGCTGTTGCAGACTTAAATCTGTGTCAGTACCCCTGCTGTCCTAGCACACAGCCCTTCCCTCGGCGGAGAGACCCTGCAGGGCCCCGGGACAGCTGTGATTCTGGGGTGGTGGGAAGAGCTGTTGCTACATCAGGGGGATGAGGAGGAGGAGGGGCTGGAGGTTGGAAAGAAAGAGCAATCGGGATAGGCACATCCTCCCTGTGCTCACAACCCAGCTCTCCTGAAACGCCTCTGACTCTTCGTCATCTTCCCAGCCTTTAGCGCCCATCCATGCCTCCTCAGTGCCTTTCCTTAGCTACACCCCCAGACCCTCCATCTTATTCAAATCTCACTGACCTCTCCCAATCTTTCTTACCCCTTTCACCTTCCCCAGGAAAACAACTCTGGCAGCCAGACTTTGTGATCGGTTCCCTCAAGGCCCCTGTACCCACCTCCCAGCCCAGGTCTCGGTCTGAATTTTGCCATATTCTGAGCAGCTCATCACTGCTCTCTCCTCAAAGCCTGGTGCCTGCACGCAGCCTCTCCTGGCTCACAGCCTCCTGACACGTCCCACCTCTCAGTTGCTCCTGCCCATCTTC
>NW_010267554.1:32007-51195 GCF_000690775.1 Eurypyga helias
TCGTCGCTGCCTCTTCTTGTTGCTCCCGCTGTCGCCAGACCTGATCTGTGACCAGCACAAAATTAAACTTACCCAGTATTTCTGGGAAGCCTTTAATTAGCTCTGGGAATAGAAACAACAGTGTCAACCTCAGACTCGCCAAGGATCCTTCTGCTGTTGGCTTTAGCACTGCTCGTCTCGCCAGCGTGCTACAACAGCACCCTGGATTTGGCTGAGGACACGGCTTGGTCATGAGGTTTTTGACCTTTTTACCAGCACAAAATTAAACTTACCCAGTATTTCTGGGAAGCCTTTAATTAGCTCTGGGAATAGAAACAACAGTGTCAACCTCAGACTCGCCAAGGATCCTTCTGCTGTTGGCTTTAGCACTGCTCGTCTCGCCAGCGTGCTACAACAGCACCCTGGATTTGGCTGAGGACACGGCTTGGTCATGAGGTTTTTGACCTTTTTTCCTGCCTAACTTAATGCTATTTTTAAAACTCAGCCAGGATTTTATCCCTTGACAGCTGGATGTGTCTCAGTACTTCCGTATGATTCCATAACATCTTTTTACAGTATTATCGTATTACTTATTTTCATTTTTAGCCTCGGGCTTCATTTGAGGGCGCTGAAGGAGTTATTGTAACAACTAACATTCCACCAGATGTGTAGCACAATAGCCAATAGCTTCAGACAAATGTTTTTATGGTTTTTCTATAATAATAGAACAATAAACTTTCAGTTTATGTGAAGACACACTAATGTAATTTTCCACATGTAATTCAGCTTACAGGAATCTTAAACCTTCCAGAAAATAATGCTTTAAGTAGATTACTATGAGTCTTACCGGACATTTAGGGGAATATATTGATTAAAATGTACTTTGGTCATGAGAATATGCTTGACTTTAAAAAAGTAATTGAAACTATACTGGACTGGCCCCTGCCAGCCTTGTGCTGTGGGACCGAGCCTTACTCTAACTGAAATCAGGAGGTGACTTCTGGAGTCAGTGATTATTTTATCTGAATTTGGCTGCCAAATCTGGGTCCATTATGTGGACAACTTCTTATTAAGAATTATTGGATTATGTGGAATATAAGCAGTTGTGTCTAGATGTGATCTACAAAATTCAGGTGATGTTATGCCCTCACAGGACTTACTCATTGCTTTGCTACAAGCTCATTGAATGGGGTCTCTGCTACCCCATGAGCAAACTGGGAATTGGGCTGTGGCTCTCAATCACAAGGTTTCTCTAATTTTCCATAGTTCCAGGGTGCATCTGGTGTTTTAGGAGTGGGCAATCCACACTAATTTAGGTGCCCCAAAAAACGCTAGAAGGGAGTTTTCTCTAGACAGTGATTCAGATTTCCTGCCCTGATCTGCTTTCTGGAGATTCCCAACTCTCCCCTGACTATACAGGAGTGGAGACTAGTCCTTCTTGGATGCCTAAATGAAATGGAGCTATACTCCTCCTTCCATTTACCCTCTTCACCTTCCCATCCCTTGGTGTATTCTACTCCTTAAATACTAGGAAATTAACCCTCAAAACCTGCTACTTTACAGTCCTGGACGTGCTGTTGCTGCAGCATGGTCCTGCAGTCCTGCATCACCTGAGTGAAAACAATGAGGATGTTTGATCTCTAGAAGTAAGAGTTCTTGAAAAAGGTAGTATTATTTCAGGAGTTGTAGAAACCTGATGGGAGTGTCTTCATCAGTAGACTTGACTTAAAGATCAACTGGAATGCTAATATTAAATAGTAAATATCTTTTTTCTAGGCTCCCTGAGTCCTCACTATCATTAATCCCATCCAAAGAGCTCACCGAGTGTATTCCAACTTCACAAGTAAATGCTTAAAAATCTAGCAAGAAAGAGGAATGTTAAAGTTTTCCATGTGATCGGGGCTGCCCCTCAAAACCTGCTACTTTACAGCCCTGGACATCCTCTGCTCCTTAGTTCTGACCACTGCGCACTCCACTGTGTTGCTGCAGCATGGTCCTGCAGTCACCCTCAAAACCTGCTACTTTACAGTCCTGGACGTGCTGTTGCTGCAGCATGGTCCTGCAGTCCTGCATCACCTGAGTGAAAACAATGAGGATGTTTGATCTCTAGAAGTAAGAGTTCTTGAAAAAGGTAGTATTATTTCAGGAGTTGTAGAAACCTGATGGGAGTGTCTTCATCAGTAGACTTGACTTAAAGATCAACTGGAATGCTAATATTAAATAGTAAATATCTTTTTTCTAGGCTCCCTGAGTCCTCACTATCATTAATCCCATCCAAAGAGCTCACCGAGTGTATTCCAACTTCACAAGTAAATGCTTAAAAATCTAGCAAGAAAGAGGAATGTTAAAGTTTTCCGTGTGATCGGGGCTGCTCAGTTGTGTGTGTATGCATATGGCGCTTGGGTTCGTGCCAGAGAATGGCAGGTGGAGTTAGGGCTACACTTCCTGCTAAACTGAAGGAAGAAATCCTATTTATCACACTCAATATCTCAGTAGTCTAAATCTTCCTGAATTAGAGAGTTCTTCCTAACCCGCTCGAGTGCATTTGCGTGGAGCCAGGATAAGAGGTGCAGATTTACCTTTAACAGCAACTAGTCAGTACACTGCCCAGCCTGTTCTCTTCATTATGCTGTGAGTTAACTGCTGAGTTTCTAGCTTAATGATGTAGCAAATACAGACAGTACTTACAGAGTCATATTAATTTGAGGTTTAACTAGTGTATTATCTGTAGATGAGAAAACATTGTTGATGTTACGCTCTATATAAATGCTTTGATACTTTCTTGGAGTCTTTAATTTAAGCTTTGCCGTTTCTCAGAACAAAGGGACTGATTTTAATTATACAGCAGGCAGGATTGTGGGTCTGTATGCAGAAGCGGGGAGACCAGACATTCCCCGGGTAACCGAGAAGGCCATGCAGGCTCTCCCATGTTGCCAAGAAGCAGCCCTTTGCATTTAGCAGTGATCCCAAAGCCCTTTGTGGAATAAGCAAATTAACAGGCTTCATTTGGTGCCTGGCTTGCCTTTCTTGTCTGCTAGAAGATTTCCTAGCTCCACCTGAAGGCAAATCAGTATGACGCACTGCAATGCTCGTGAGATATCCTCACCCTGCCACCCTCCTGAGATCTGAGCAAACTGCTGTGTGAAAGCCCAGCTTTCCCCACCTGCCCTTTTCCTTGTTTCACCACTTTATTGGGTGGGTCACCAAATGGGCCTGTTTTCAGTGAGTTACTGTTTTATAACTCTTTAAATACTTGATGCTGCTTTTTAGCTCTTCCAGCTTTTATCATGATGTAGGGTGTCTGCTCATACATGTCTGCATCAGCAGTGAGCTCATGGCAATTCCTTTCTCTTGGGATGTTTTTGAGTGAACTGCCCCCACCGCAGTATTGGTTGTGTGCACCTGAGTTGGGGTAGGGCTGTGAATGTTCCACTCTTGCACCTCTATCTCTTCTTCTTCCCTTAGTCCTCCGATCCAAGCAATTGCCTCTGCCCAAGCAGTATGTTCCTTTCCAGTATTGCTCCAGTTTCGTAGTTTTTTATCTTCAAATTAGGAACGCCAGAATCTGGAAAGAGTCTACTGTTAACTGGAGCAACAGAAAAGCTTTGATTGCAGTAAAGCTTGGGCAAAATATACAGCATGAAATTCTGGGATGATCCAAATAAGTGGGAATTTTGCCATTGGCTCCAACAGAGCAAAGATTTCACGCTTGTTTAAGTTTGAAATTTGAAAAGCTGAATGAAGTGAAAATGCCATGAAAGCTACTGGGAGGAAAAAAAAAAACAAACACCCAAATCACTTAGAAAGGGCTAATTTTCTCTGAAGCTCATTTCTTGATAGCTAAACGGGGTCTTGAATGAACATCAGGATCTCCAAATAAGTAGAAGCTGGGCTTGAAGGGGAAGTTTCTTCCAACAAACATAAAAGAGCTTGGATAGCAGAATGTGGACCTTTTCTACTCTTTCATTTGTTGATCATTAAAGATTTCAGTCGATTCTCCCACTCCATATTCTTACCCTGAGCTCTCTAAAAGGGCCAAATGTCAAAGGCTGGTGCCTGTGAAAAAGCCATGTAAATGCAGTTACTCCATTGAAATCCAATATGATTTCCTTGAGAGCAGAATTTGGTTTTACTTTCTAATCCATCATGTCAAATTCTTTGGCACTCGCACATAAATAATCACTCCCAGGCAGTTGTTAAAAGTGGGCACTGCACGAAATATTTGCTTATCCAATACTTCCACAGAGCTTTCTGTTCAGCTGTAAATTATTAGGGAAGAAGAACGGATGTGATTAGCTACGATATCTGCTCAATTGCTGCTGTTATTTCATATAGTCTTGATCACCCTCCTAATCTCAAGGCCCTTCGGCTTCTTGGCTGCTTTGTACAGATTGCTCTCATAGGTTTTCAGGCAGGATCCATCTCTTCTACTGGTAGTAGTTAAAAATAGGAAACCATGTGTTACTTTTCTGTTATCCGTAGAATGCTTCACCAGCTCTGAAGCATCTTAAAAAAGGTTTTCCAGTTTTCATTCAGCCATCTGACCCATTGTCTCCCAGGTTCTTGTTCAGTGGGGCAGCCGAGGATGAATCCAGGGAAGACTTGCTGTCTTGCTGCTCGGAACTGGTTCATTACAACACTTCTGTTTGGATCATGTTCTCAGCTTGGGGCTTTGCTCCGACTCAGCTTTGCAAGTAGCTTTCCACCGGAGCTGCAGACTGGGTGGTATTTCTGCTGGAGGAGTCATCTCTGTCTGATTGTCTCATTTCAGGAAGGGGCTGTGTGTGGGCGACGAGGCTTACATCCAGCTGCTCATCCTCTGGTGTCTCTGATTCTGATGTAGGCTGTTCGATAAACCTGTGTCAGAATGCTGTAGCTTTAACCTAACCAGATTGAAAATGAGAGAGGTTTTACACTTCCCGCTTCCACCCTCAATTATACAAATGTAAAGAGAAAGTTTTGGCATCTGTTTTCTGGATAACTTAAAAAAATCATCTTCTTCCCCACGTTCCTTCCCTTTTCAGTGTGAGAATGGAGCAGTGCTGTCTGTTGTCTCAGATTTATCAAGAAGAATTATTTTCTCTGTTTAGGTGGGTACTTTTTATCCCCAAAGTGGCCTGTTTGATGATGACTCCTTAAAATCAGCAGTGTTGTCTCTGCTTTCTCCATTCTCTTCAGTTCTGCATATTCTTATTTGCGCTGGAGACTTCACTACCATTCACCCTGTCCATGTAGCATCAGCTCTGCTCATTCTGGGATGGCCTTGGGATACAGAAGGAAGAACACTCACTCTCTCCCCACAGGGCAGCAGAGGAATATAGAGCTGCAGCCCAGTTCCCTTCCTATTCTCTCAAACCAGCCAGGATGGAGAGAAGGAAACAGAGCTGGGGGTGGAGGGGGAGTCCAGAGGAGCTACTCCCTGTGCTTGAAATCTGATCCTATTTATCTGCTGATCTTCCTCCATCTTCATTCCCCCTCCTTCTGTCAGACAGGTAGTGGGTAACTGATGGGAGTGAAGACCACAATGCCTGCTTTTGGGAACGTTGGGATTGCTTCAATCCTGGGAAGCAGACACTAGGATAAACAGCTTGTCAGAAAGGTTGGCTGAAGTTTCCCTTAGCTTGGCTAAAATTTCTGAGAAAGTTGGAGGTTCTCGTGTGATTCGAGAGCAGCTCTCACCCTGGCCAAATCCCATCACTTGCCAAAAATTCATGAGCCTTGGCAAGCCACTGGGTGATGGGATACAAGTGTTAAAAGAATGAAGGCTGGTACTGTTACACGTGCTGAGTCTGTATGATCCCTTCTGGCTTCGAAATCTGGGAATCACTGGGTAACTGCAGGGACACAGCCATTTGTTTGCGCGTGGCTGGTGCTCACCAGTTCTCTCGGGTCAGAGCCAACGGAGCGTGAGGAGCAGAAGTGGAGCAGACATGTCTCAAGGTCCTTTCAGACCTCTGTGGTCGTAACACTGCTGTTAGCTATAGTTTCAGAATGTCTTCTGTAATTAACCCTCAAGCATGCTCATACGGCTATCATATCCATAAATCTACACTTTTATGAGCGTGTCAGACCAGCTGGCCTGTTCTCCACTGAACGTTTTGCTCCAGTTGTGAATTTAACCAAAAGCAATGAAGCCGTGTTGGAACAGAGGGTTCTGCTTCACAGGAGTTTACTGGGATTTCAAATCATTTTCTATTCCAAAATGAGGATGTAACAGTTTTGGATTCTTGTGGCATGAGCTTTTGGGGGGAAGAATTATTTTAAGACAACAGAAACTTTTTGGTTTAATATAATTTTGGTCTGAAATTGATTTTTCTGTTTTATATTGTGTAACATAAGATTAAAAGGGTTGAAAAAAAACACATTTCAAAACAGAAAAGTTCCACTCCAAGAAAGTCTGGATGTTCAATCTCAACCTAAGCCCTGCTGCAGATTTTTTCAAAACACGATGTCACTGAAACTGACACATTTCTGCAAACATTTTGGATTCAAGGAAACCAAATTTCCTTCTGGAACAATGTCCTGCTGGAAAACTTCTCACCCTCTCCGTCTCGCATTACTTGGCAGATTTCACGTTAGACATTGCCTGTTTCCCTAGCTTTATTTAATAGTTTTCTTGGAAGTATTGCCAATTTTTCAACCCGAATGTGGAGAACTGTAACCTGTAATATGACCTGTAGCTGAAACATGCCCTTTACAAGGGTAGGTAGTGATAAGGCAAGGGGCAGTGGCTTTAAGCTGAAAGTGGGTAGATTTAGGCTAGATTTAGACTAGAATTTCTTCTAAGGAGAGGGTGGTGAGGCACTGGAACAGGTTGCCCAGAGAAGCTGTGGCTGCCCCATCCCTGGAAGTGTCCAAGGCCAGGCTGGATGAGGCTTTGAGCAACCTGGTCTAGTGGAAGGTGTCCCTGCCCATGGGAGGGGAGTAGGACTGGATGGTCTTTAAGGTCCTTTCCAACCAAACCATTCTGTGATTCTGTGTGATGAAATTCACACCAATACTGCTCAGTAAACACCTCCTGAGTGCAGTCAGTTTGTCTGCAGCAAGTCACATCTGAAAGATTGGAGCCTTATATTCAGGTAGTTGAAGGGAGAAGACTCTTTGCATCCTACCCCACAGCACACCCAAGGCATGTGTTTTATGGCACAGCAGTATGCGCCCCACTACGTTTTGAGTACTGCTCATTGTGCGAGCAGTTCTTTCAAACCTGTCCTTGCAAGGACACTTGTAGGACAGTTAGAATAGTATTAAACTCTGGAAAGCACTTAGAAAATGTTTCAGTAATACTGGTACTTTGACTCGGCGAGGTGGTAAACCAGAGACTAACATCTAGGTGTAGTCCTCCTGTAAGAGCAGCAGCCCTAGTGCTATTGGGATGTAATCTGTCAGTTGCTCTCTTCACCCATCATTAATCTGTCTTGTCTTACATAACCATTCATCTTTTGCCTTCGTATTAAGCCACCCATCATAAACTACAGTTGATCCCCATCATTACACTGAAGGCTACGCTCCCTGCAAAGACACCTAAGCTTAAGCAAGAAAGCCATTCTCCTCCTTCCTGGCAAGTTGGAGATGTGGAATGAGTTGGGGTGAACAGGAAAGCCTGCCTTTCCCTAGTCCTGGGTAAAACCAACTTGAGCATGTGAACTTCAGTCTGCAGAAGAGATCATCCTGCTCGTGTGATGATCTCAGCACAATGTCTCTTTCTAGATGTACATTCCCCATGGTCACCTCTGCCCTGGCTCCTGCCGCTGGGCTCTCATCGCAAGGACAGGCCTTCTTTGACTTTGGTGGTCTCTGCATATCCTTTGCAAAATTCAAATCAGCTGGCACTCTTTAAGCATGCCGTTAACACACACAAGCTATGAAAGATTAAAGGGAACTCACGTTCCTGCTCTCCACATGAAAAGGGTTTGTAAACTCTTCCAGTGCCTGTTTTTTTTTTTTATACTCATGGTGAGGAAATAAAGCTGAGTCAAACAGTTTTCCAAGATCTAAGAAAGGAGGCTCAGGGTTATTTTGCACCCTACCTTGGGTAACATAGCTAATAACTCTGATTTCACAACATGCAGTGTTAGAGAGAGCCACACAGAGCAGTTGTCAGGGAAGTGCAAAGAAATACAGAGGACTTAAGAGACACCTCAGAGCAGAGCTGTGAGCTTCTCGGCTGCTTCTTAGCAGCACTGGGAGTGAAATTCTGCTGTGAGTGTTAATGTCATCACCTCCACAGACTTCGCGTATTGTAAAGTGACACTTCCTGGAGCACTGGCTGTAGTTGTCTGCTTCCATTTGGGCTTTTAGCTGTGTGCTTTTTGGTTTTTCTTCAGCTTTGAAGTCATGTTTTTGATAGTTGATGCATTTTGGGGGCCTGTGGATGCGCAGGACCTAGCAAGAAGAGGAGGAGACCTTGCAAGGCATCTCCAAACTGCTTGATATAAAATACCATTTCTGATGTGTCGAAGCAAGCACAGACTGTATCTAAGTCCTGATACGTTTCAGATGAGCATGTCTCTGAGACGGACATGCAGCAGCATCCTCTGTGTGCGTTGTCAAATGCCCTTTAGCTCGGCAGCCTGGCCCTCTGCAAGTGCTCCCCTGCAAGTTGTGTGCTGTCATGTGCCAAGCCGTTAGCCTGCAAATGCAGCGTCGGGAGGCACATGAACGTTAGCAGCAGCTCTGGGATGTGTCGGTAGCTTGAGTACATTCAGTGTGATGCTGCCTATTGGGCCGTGGGACACGCAGGGGTTTGTGGCTAAAGGCCCTCTGCACAAATCGTCTTCTACAGGCAAAGCCTCGGTGCAAACATGCTCCTCAAAACTCTCTTTAGAGTGAAACTGGAGCTAACATCTGAGCTTCAAAGCTAAACGCAGTGTGTCTTGTTTAAAGGAAACTTCAAGTTGATTGTTAAGCAAAATCAGTCCCCCCACTGTGACTTTTTGTGGGTTGAAACCAAAGACTCTTGCAGCAAAACGGCCGAAGTTTTTAATCCCTTGTTAGAAAAGTAAGTTTTTTAGACCAAATAAAAAAGAAGAAGGGGGGTGTGTGTGTGTAAATGTAAGATGATTAAACAGGATTCTGCTATTTTCCCCGAGTGCTCACCATTCGCTGTTTCTGTTAGGTCATCAGCCACCATGAAACCAGCATTTAACTTACAGAGTGATTGCAGCAGCTGCCTGAAGCCCTGCTCATAACCTCAAAAACCGAACCAGAAAAAATACCATTCCAGATGAACTTCGTCTAATTTGCTCAATGCATTTGTAATGGCACACAGTATTGCAGATGGGCATTGAAGTTCAAGATTTCATCTGCATTAGATAAGGGAAGAAATGCTACTTTATGCAACAGAAATGATTCTGGGTTTAATTCAATAAATTGTAATCATGTGCAGTATACTTATGTTCACAACAAATGCCCCAGATATCCTGGAGAGAAGAACATAAAAGGCTCCATGTCTTTTAGCTTGAGAGTTGTTAATCTTTTTGAATTTGTTTGGTTTCATTTAGCGTAGCACTTAGTGTATTTAGAGCATGACAGTCGGTTCACTGAGCATGACTCTACTGGGTCACAGCAAACACTGTTTTTCTGGTTTTAAGAACAATCCCATCTGTCCCTGGAATATAAGTTCTACCCAGTGATGAAGGAATAACAGCTCTCCTAGCTTGTGTTGTGCAAGTCTCCTGGACATTAGTATGTATGTTTGCAGTTGGGTCATTTTGCTACGGTGGTTCCTGAGCACCTCTGTGTATATTTTACTAACACCAGATTTGCGCACAGCTGAAACACTGATTGAAGTAGGTAATGCTAAGGGACTGTTGAGGTGGGGAGGGATGTTGCAGAAGGTGTATTTGTGACCCGCTGAGGATTTAAATCCTGCCCTGACCTGCTGCTGTTGGGACTGCCAGACCCTTTTGTCTCATCTTGTGGCTGGGCAAAACCAGGTGGCGGTTTGTAGGTTTTCATCGTGGAAGGGGAATGGAGCTAGAGGAGACAGATGGGGACTTTTTTCTGTATTATTCCAGGAGGGTTAAAATGTACAGGCTCTTTTCCTGTGTGCTAGATGTTGGACAGGAGCCACCAAGAAGTGTTGGCAAGTCCCTAAAATGTGTCCCTGTCTTACTGATAACTTTCCAGGAGACCCGTTGTCCTTTGCCACTCATCCTTGCAAATCATGCAGTGGAGTGGCCTGCAGACAGAGGGTTTACTGGGGACAGGTACCCTGCACCAGTGGAGAACCGCCAAGTTAGGTGTACGTGTGGGCGTTGGTAGCCATGCTCTGGTTTGCAGAGCCGGGAGAGTCCCAGCTGCATGGTGGAAGGTGGTTCCCTTGTCCCTGCTGGTGTGGGTGCCGTCTGGGTGGGGAGGGAGCATGGATCAGAGGGCACGGGAAGAGATCAACCAAGCTCTGCTACCGAGGCTCAGCGTCCAGCAGCTGCTGCTGAAAGACTTGCCACCTCCTGGATATACTCTGGAGTATCTGACAGAGGTGTAAGAGCTAAGCTGTCTTGGACATCTCCTCCAAGGCTCTTCCTGCCCTGGCTCTGCTACAGACTGAGGTCAGTGCTGGGCTGCTGGACTCTCTGGCTCTTTCCTTACAGTGAAGGTTCCTGTAATTAGGATGATTCCAAATATTTCTATTTGCCTCATGTGCTTTTCATTATTTGTTGTTTATTTTCCTGCGTGAAACACATTGATATTGTTAAGCTGCTCATGGCAGGAAACATTTACATGAACAAATATTTTGCTAGTTGGGCTCCGATCAGGAAATCACCCAGCAGGGATATTGTTTTTAGTTGCTCTCACTCTCTCTTTTTAAAGACTAATTCGGAGCTCCATTACCCAGCATGGGGCACCAGTCATTGGCATTTCAGTGCGAAATTTCTAATGATAACTGAGTAGCAGTTGGCTTTGTATTGAAAGTCATTTAAACATCCCACCTGTCACAGCAAATTTACACATTCATATGCTAAAAAGCTCTGAATCAGCTGGTGTTATGTTTCCTTTCTGAGCCAGATTGTTTGCCTCTTACTCGCACTGAGCAGCAGATACTTCCTCTGGTGTTTCCACTGGGGTAAAAAGAGCAGGGGAGCAAGCGCCTACAAGCTGGTCCTCAGTGATTTAGTCTTTTAGGTGTGACATGAGGCAGAAATTCACCACCTGGACGTGGTGTGCTATGGTAGAAGGGAAAATTGCCAGTGTTACTGTGCAAACCCTGGATCCCGTGCTGATTTTGGGACTGACTCTGCCAGCTGGTGAAGTCTCTGGGCTCATACTAGGGCTCTGGTTTTCAAGAATACCTAGACACAGCTTCGTTTGCAGTTATAAGGCTTAATAGACTTAGGAACATGTAGTTTTTAAAAGGTGTTCCTGAGCGCGGTGGCCTAAGACTTTACAGCCTTCACCTTGTGTGAAGGCATCTGGCCAGAGAGGCACCTTCATCAGCTCCCAGCGCACCCTGAAGTGGCCGGGGTAGCTAGCTGGTGTGGCCAAAATAACGCGTTTACCCCTCTGCAGGGGTAATTACCCATGGTGAGGCACTTTGAGTGTAGGCACAGGCTTCCCAGGCTAGAGTTGGCCTCTGGCTGGTGAAGCTGGGGTATGGGCAGGGGTCATTCCATGTCTGTCTGTACCCCACAGTGTAGTCAGAACTTATGTCAGCTGGGTCTGAGCCCCGAGGCTTTTGTGACTAAACTTCATCATAGTTTTGAGCCCATCAGCCTTTTCCTTGGTGCCCAGCGTGTGCAGGACCAGTCTAACACCACTGGCAGCGTTACCGCCCCTCCTGTTTGCTGTGCCGTGGCCGAAGGCTTTAGTGGCCCTGTCGGGCATGGTCTGAGGGTGCCGTCCTCTAATTCTGCTTTATTCCAAAAACCCTCAGGCCAGAGAGCCTGATGTCAGTGACTGCCCTGGGCACGTGCCTCGGCATGAGCCTGCACATCCCCATCTCCCCAGCACTCAGTGGTTTTGTTTTTTATTGAACAAACCAACTCATTCAGTATTAAGGATTTTGACTGTAGCCACCTGACGGGGGGAGGGGCTCACAAGATGAATGATGGCTAATTGAGCGGCGGGGATGTAATTTGTCATTATTAAGGCTGCATTTGTGCTGCCAGCTGCTGCTTGTGGCGGCTGAAGGCGATGGGGGTCCAACAGTGCCACCTCCCGATACCTCTGCTGAAGGGATCGGACAGGTTGGAGTCCCCTTGCCGTGCTGGACTCTGTCAGCTCTCCCGGGATATGGGTGTTCCTGCAGTTCCCCAGATTCTTAGGTCTTGTGTCCTGCAGCACGTCAGCATGCACAGACATCCGGTGTCAACTGGGGAGGAAGCAGATTAGTTTGAAGCCTGTATGTGATAGGAATAGGCACCCCTTTCCAGTGTTTCTGAACTGAATCAGCGATATTGCCGACAGGCGAGATCTAGTTTCACGTATAAATCAGTTTGGCTTGCATCAGGTAGTCACTGAATAAAGCAAAACAATTATGATGAAAATGTAACACAGTTTAAAGTGGGAAATTGTCATCAATTTCTGTTGGGATAAACTGCTCTGTTGCTCTAGGACAGAACGGGCAGTGGCTGATATTTCTTAGGCTAAATTTTAGCCTCAGATATAAAGACCAACTGAGAGTTGTTTGAGCTTCAATGCTTTCCAGGCTGTAGTACCTATTCTTGTTGCATCCTAGGTGATGTACATTGATAAACTGAAGAACTTTGCCTCCCTCGAAGGAGACATCCTCTGAAGACCCGTGGTGGTGTGCAGTGAGGAGCTTCTGGTTTGATGCCAGCCCAAGTAATGCTGACGTGAGAAGTGTTAACCTGCGTTGGCTTCCATATGTGCGAGCCCTCGGAAGAGGTGGCTGTACATATGTGCTCTTGCACTTGCATCCACTAATCCAAAGAACCCTATGCAAGTGTTAGCACTTCAGAGTGTATGTAAATTTATGACATTCCCCAAAGGATTTGGGTTCTATAAATTTAAAATATTGGCAGGCTGGGACAAATATAATCCAGCATCCATATGTTTCCTGGTATATAAAAAAGAAAATAAGCATATTTTCTTTACACCCACACAATGAAAATTCAAGCCACTAAATCATCTCTTTTCCATTTGAAGAACAGCAATTCATTTGCTATCTTCTGTTAACGCTGGGCTTCTGAGATGAGTAGAGCTAGTGCAGTGTTAATTAGTCCTTAAGACTGCAGGCAAGATGAGAACAACGTGTGGAACAGGGAAGAGGGTGGAGTGGTTATCTTTGTGTTGCACTGCTATCTTTCCAGACTTCTCCTTGCTGTAACTCAAAGGATGGTGCTCCCTTTCTTCCTGAATGGAGTCCTCTTCCATTCAGACCTCTTCAATTCCTCCCCTAACCTTCCCACTCCGTGTCAGCTTCGGACCTGGTCTGATTGCACAGTAAATTGGTTCAGTCTTTTCCACTGTTTTTGATGAGTAGCAATGGTCTGTTCCCTCTGGCTGGACATGGGGAGGAAAAGGCAAGTGACAGCAGGACCCTGCCTTTTCAGACAAAAGAACTATTTATTAATTTATAAACCTGAAATGAAAAGGCACCCTCAGCAGTTTTTTTTCATAATACCACATTTTGCTTATGTTTTTCTGATCCTCTGGTGCCTGCACCACTGTCTGTCTTGTCCTCCTGTTGACATCCATTCACTGACATCCCTTTCTCTGTCCTATCACCTATAAGCATCTTGGCTTTACTTACAAGGTGCTACTAAGGCCTGCTGTAGCCTGTTCAGTTGGTCATTTCACTGTGTTTACCGAAAGGCTGACTCCCAAATGCAGATGGCCCGGCCCACGATGCCCATCTCTGTCCCAGGCTGGTTAGATTTACACTTGGATTTTCATTCACGCTTAAGGGAGGAACTTCTCTTGCACATTCACAGGGCGCATATGTTCCTCCAGCACTTCCACAAACTCCCTGGGGTTGCTTGATACACATCAAAAATCTAAAGATTACACTGAGGCACAGCTTGGCTGGATGATCATCGTTACCTTCAATGCCTTGCTGGCTTGCCTGCACCCCTAGTTCGTCTCTCGACTGGTTTTAAGTGCAAACCACCTTGGGGTGGGTTGTGCCATCCTGTCTTTGTGCAGTAGATCAAAGCACTTGACCAGAGCTCACAGGTCCTGTGGTAGTAGGACTAATAAGAACATTCTGGAGGTCTAACAATAGTTAAAAGGGTCTCTTTGGGCACAAAACATCTCTAAAATTGTTTTCAGAACAGCAGGATTTTGCTTCTCATGTTTGCTTTTATATCATTAAGTTATTCTGGAATATTTGCTGTGTTTTGGAGGGTTTGAACAATTGCTTGAGCCTGTTTTTCCCTCCAGAGTACGGTGTCATTACAGCTGCCTGTGTAAGGCCAGGCGTTGTACAGCAGTGCAGACCTCAGTTGGCAAGGCAGAGCCCTTACACGTCTCCCCTCCTCCCTGAAGTGCTCTACAGGTGAGCAGGAGTAGCTGGCTCTTGGCTGTGTGTTTGAAAAGACAGCACATGGTTCATCCTTGTACTTTAAGAAGGGCTCAGCTACATTTTTCACCACTCTGGAAAGGAAGGCTGCAATGCCTTCCTATAACTACAGCCTTCAAAGTTTAGATAATATGAAGCAATATTAACAAAGCCAATGTGATGTCAACACTATAATCTTGGGGTTTAAATTTTCCTATTCTCTGGTATTCTGATCCTTGAAAATAGGCACTTCATGATTTTGTGGGAGTGTTAGGAGGACTGTGGGGCTGAGAGGACTAAATGTTCATCCTAAGCTGACTATTTGGTGTCTCTGATATGAATTGCCTAGGCACAAGGGAGTATTCTCATCTCTACCCACTAGGCAATGATCTCAGAAAGACTCTGTCCACAGCTGGAGAGGTCTATTGCTTTTGGCTATCGAGATACAGTCATATCACAGGGGAACTGGTTAGTGAGAGAGCACTGGCAGAGCGTGTGTCTCTCTCTCATGGCATAAGTGCTGTGAAAAGCTCCTAGGAAGTTACATGTTTATGTGCATGTTTATGTGACTCAGATACACACAATCCTTATAAACACTTACTCTGTATTTACACAATATGTACACACAGTCTTTTTCCAAGCAAAACATTTGTTCTTTTCACACAAATTTTCAAGGACAGCAGTGAAGGTGCAGATTGCTGTAATCTGTTTTGCTAAATAAGACTTTTCTGCTACTGAGTAAGATGCAGTTAGAAAGTGAATACCATAATATTTGCTGCACAGGCAGTTATGACCAGCCATCAGCCAAGGGCTGCCCTCCAGCTCCTCCACAGATTTGAAATTCAAATCACTTGGATGGCCCTTACTGATGTTACTCATCCAAAAACCTCAAAACCCCCAAGCCCCATCCATCCATCTTTGAAATTATGAAGGGTGTATTGGTCTAAGAAGGGGAAAGAAATACCCTGAAATAGCACTGAAGGGAGTTGTTACGTGCAGCGCGTAGGGGAGGATATTTGCTGCTGGCTCTGTCCTCAGCTCACCTCCCGTGGAGGGCTCTGGAGCGTCGGTGACGGGCAGTGCCAGCGTGGTTTTGAAATGATTGCCTTATGCTGCGTTGCTGTTCCTAGGCCGCGCTGGCGTTGCTCATCGGACGATCTGCTACGGAGACGTGTGGTTGTCCTATGTGAAGTGTGTGTAACTACAGCTGAATGCGCTTGCTGGCCTCATATTTAAAAGCGTGAGACATAAACACTGAAATTGGGCCTAAATGTTGCTTTGGGACTTTGAAAATTTGACTTGCATTTCTCAGCCACTTGGGCATTATTGAACACGTCCCCTTGGAGCGGTATGAATTCTGTTTCTGGCCAGCTTTGTATTTGATTTTCAGATGGTGGTTGGAACATGTATTACCGTGACCTGGAAAAAGAGAATTGCATTAAGTCATGATGTGGGCACTGGGGCTGTTTTTCTTGCTGTATGCTAGAAGGTGTTTGAATAAATCGACAGCATATTTTCTTATTGTTCTTCATCTTGATTTATTTCCATTCTTGAACCTTCCCCCTCTGGAGAATCCAGTTACAGTTTTTCCTCCTGAGCTGTATGCAGAGAGCCAGCCTTCTATAAGTGGTCTCTAAACATATGTCAACAGATTGAATCACTGTTTTTTCCCATTTGCATGGAACTGATAAGGCAAATAGAGGTTATACTGAAACACTAGATTTTGGAAAGAGGAGGGGAACAAATTTAGAACAAAGACCACCCAAAATATTTTCAAGTTCAAGATTCCAGTGAAAACAAACACAAAAAAGATGTGCTTCTGATTAGTTACGTAAATTAGCTGGTATTGTTCCTTTTTCCAGGCCAAATGATTTATTGGTTTATCCCACACAATGTTCAGTGTAAACTGGAAATGTGTAAAATTACATTTGACTGTGGAGCACACAATGTGTACTCAGTTGGTAAGCAAAGTTGGCCCCATATGTTCTATACGTTATGGGTACACAGTTACAGTGTTAGGGCATGAAATGCCAGCTGTTAGGCCATGATATGAATGATCTGCAGATTGAGAGCTATCAAATGTATGAATCTGTGACAACTGAATAATGAACATATTGAAAAGATTGTGACACTACTCGACCAGCTGCAGAGTGCACAACTGCTCAATTTTCCTGTTTGCTGCATAATAAAAACAAGTTATATTCTTGACTTCAGAAAGAATAGGGCCAGATCATCAAATTAAAGAAAACTTGGGGGTGGGGAGTTAAGTACCAAAACCCAGAGTGGGACCGTCAGGTCTCCACCTGCATACCCTGCTGCCTGCTCGAGCGACCCAGGCTTTTGCAGCTCCTCCTGCTCTGGGCTCCTGGTTGAAAGGGCGATTGGATCAATGCCAGCTCCCTTCCCATGCTGTGTGTGTTGGGAGCGTGAGAGAGGGCAGCGATGGGAACAGCTTGGACAAGATAAGTGTTTTGCAGGGTTTGTGAATCCGGGCTGGCCTCGGGATATACGGAAACTTGCCTCTGAGAGTTAGGATGTAGTCTAGTTCATGAGAGGCTTCGGCCAGTTCCCACTGGAGTGAAACTGGGGCTGTGGTGGGTGGAACAGACCTTCACATGCTGCTTGAAGCCATTCAGAAAGGAGGAGAGGGTGTAGAAAAGTGAAATTCATTGCTCAGTATGCAGCTGTCCCGTCACATGCTTTTAGTTTAACTTCGTATTCTTTCATGTTATAGCACAACCCGCTGTCATTATGACAGAGGCAGTCTTGTACCACCCGGTATTCTTTCTGTTTAATGCTGAACATCAGGAGTTCGTGGCCTAGCGTTGTTGTGTACGTGTGTGTGTGTACATACACATATACATGTGCGTGTACATGTGTCAGGGGTAGCTGAACAAGTCCTGCTGTTGCAACACCTGCGTTTATGCAGAATGTTTACTGATTGATGACAGTTTTCAAAACATTTCTCTTTCCCACTTATTAAATTTCTGCTGCATTTATTTATTATATAATTTTTGCCTCTTCCAATTCATTCTGTCTCATGTTTTCCTTATCGGTGTCAGTTGTCGTCAATTACTTGCGTAAAGAGATTGAGAACCTAATTTATGGCACGATGACATACAGTAGATACACTGCTCCCATTAGAACCTGATGAAACCTCTCTATTCATTTTCTCGGTGTGCCAAGTCAAGTCACTGAGGGTAGACTTTTGATGAATAAAGCATATTTTCTTACTTAGCTCCATTCCTAACTAGCTCAACTTCTAGAAATAACAGTGGTTGGCCAATGAAAACACTTCTTTGATAATGGTAGGAATTTAAGATAAAAAACAGCTGGGTAAGTTTTTTTAGATGAAAGGAAACAACTTTGAACTCTGCAGACAATGTAGTTTAAACCCAAACAGATGTGGTTTAATCTTGGGTTTGATCCGCTTGTAGATTTTCTTTTAAAATGCATGCATGTGCACAGAAATGATGACTTTCAGATGTCTTGACATAATTTGTTAGAGTATCACCTTGGTGCATAAATCTTCTATACCAAATGCTCCATGTCTTTGAACATGGACTGAAAGGTACCAGAGAGAATTGATGTTGTTCTTTTGGTGCTATTCTGCAACTGTGTAATGGAAATAATATCATCACATGAATGTAAACTTTGTAAAATGAGAAACTCAGATGTGTCTTTCTGCTTCCCAATAAATCTTTTTACTGTGGGGGCCTAAGACAGAAAAGATGATATCGGGCTTATTCCAAATTAGCAGACCCCTTTGATGTGAGCCCAGCCCAACCTTACATTGATAGCTGTTAGTCACATCTGGCATTTTCATATGCTAATTTCCCTCTCCTTTCCCTGTATATTAACAGAAGTGGAAGTAAATATATAAACTATCTTCCTTACAATAGATAATCAACTTTTGATATAAATGTGGTAGTGACACTGTCTTTCAGCACACATTCCAATCACCGTTAAACTTCAAAGCTCCGTGCAATCAAAACCTGCTTCATCCCTGCAGCCGAATCAGAGGATTGAATACAGGAGGGCAGGCTCCAGATGTAACTCCCCACAGATGTGAGCATCGCTTTTTCCCCGTCTCCTTTCCTTACTAAAATCAGGGAGGTGGGATGGAAAAGTTTCAGAGCTGCAGGAGTAGAAGACCAGGAGGCAACCAGCATAAAGAACAACCTCTTTTCTGCTTGGCAGATGTGGAGCACTCTGAAAAAAAAGGATGATGCTGCCTTAAGCTGAGGTTCGAGAGCTGACGCAAGTACCACCGATAGCTGGGAAGAAAAGTACCTTACAGACACTTTTGCAAATTTTAGCTACATAATTTTCGCGAGTCACATATTTGGCCCCCTTTTTTTGTAAAGAGGGGCCCTAAATATTTAGGCCTTTCATACCCATTGAAACCAAGGGGAATTAGTCATTCAAATACCTTTTAAGTACCTGAGCCTAGCTGTGTTTTTCTGAAGTCTCTGTTTCTGGGATGAACATACCATATGGGACTCAGCAAGGGAAAGTTTTATTTTTCTAATCTTCAGGGTAGAAGGAAAAATATTGAAGATGTAATGCAAATGTGTCATGAAAAAAAAGAAAAAAACAAATTCATTATCTTAAACAAGTTTTCTGGTTCTGGTCACTCTTTTGGGGTGTGAGCATGTTCTGTGATTTTAGCATAGAATGAAAATGCTGTGTATTTCCTGTGTCTTCATAACGTTGCAGTAAGGGCTTGTATAAATTATCTTTCC